>NC_072732.1:92679452-92979452 GCF_026930045.1 Uloborus diversus | reverse complement strand
AAAAAGTTGTTCTTTGGAAGGAACTTTGCGAGTCTTGTCGCAGTTACACGCACTGAAACGGCATATACAACAAGCGATGTCGAAAAGTTTTTCTCGAGCTTCGGATGAAAATAACTGCATCTTTGCGTTAAATGCATTTGTTTTAACAGATTTTTTGTTCATAGTTTTCTTCAGGTTTTTATATTTGCCGTGAAAATGTCGAATCATTTGAACGATTCATTTATGTGAAACTATAGGAATAGAGGAACGATGCCATATCTCTTCTAACTTCGTGGCTACGTCTTCTGCTATCTCAGTCACTGTGGGCTCTTTGGAAGAACTAAACTGTTTCTTTTCGTGTGCAAGAAATAAATAATACTTAAATACATCTTCATACGTAGGTAACACAGAATCAGACAAATTTTTTGGTGTTCCGAAAATGGAATCTTTTAACATTTTCCTTGTTTTTACTTTCGATCCAGCACAATAATCCTTCGAATGTTTTCCGCTCATTATGGTGTTAGAGATGGCGTTTCAATGCACTGAAAATATAAACATACACTGTGCTGTGCACTCGATGCTGTAGAAATGCGTCTGGAACTTTTCTCCTTTAGAGTTCAAGGTTGTATGCCGTATTTAAATGGCATTTCACATGATTCTAAGAGCTCGACGGCAGTGTCTCTTCAAATTACGGAGTTTTTACAACAAAACCATGCATTGCTTTCTTTTAATGCTAACGTTTAGTGACCAAATTTCTTTTGGAAGCTATTCTATATGTTCTTAATACATACATGTCCTTTAGAATTAAAAAAGGTGAAATTAAAGTTAGAAAAAAGCATGATTTTTACATTGAAACCATGATATTATAGGAAAAAAACAATGTTAAAACTTTGCGATCGCAGCGCCCCCTGAAGATATTAACCGATTTTTGTCAAATTTTGCACATTAGCTAACTATCACATAAGACAACTTTTGTCAACTATTACTAGTTGATCGGAAAAACTTTTCATTTTTCGCCCCACCCTACTGCGCATGCGTGCGGACTTGGTTCATAGGGCTTTCTGTTTTTAAGATTCCATGTTGTTTGTTTATATTTAAGCAGAGAAACAAATTAATGAATGAGATAAGAATGCTGCCCCTCCCCCCCCCCCCCCAAGTTTTGCCGATACGAAATTTCCTTCCCCCTGTTTTTCAGTTTTGATATATTTATGAAGGGAAGAAATTTGCACGAAACTGGGGTTAAACCATTACAATATTTTATGTGACAAATTATATGAAACTGTACGCATATGAATACGGCACATATAACTTTTTAATTGAAAACGAAAAATAGCACTTTTTTATTGGTTTGCTTATTTTCTAAATTAATGGATTTTTCACAAACAACACATAATGAATTGAAAATATATGAAATACCTGTGTGGATATCCGTGCTTTGCAGTAATTTGTTAGCTGAAAAAGTTTTTGCAATTAATTTAAGCAAGACTTTTAATGAGCTTAGTCTGCGCGCAACATGCGCATTCGCTATGGCAAATTTGGGATGTCAGCGATTTGACATCAAGTAAAGTTGCATAGTTCTTCTGACACATTCAAATTTAAAATATTTAATGGCTTAGTTTTTTTTTTTTTGCTTGGTGATAACATGTGTTATTTCGTTTTTTAAATGAACTTTTAAACAAAACTAAGTATTAAACAAGACAAAGACTTCTATCAAGAAAAAAAAATCACCAAACAATTAAAATTATCCCATAAAACGTAAAATAATCCACAATTTAAGAAAAAATGTAATTAAACAAAAAGTGAAAAGTTCGATTAAAATAGCCCTCAAGCTGTAAAACATTTAAAGAAACCTTCATGAAAATGTTGAATAATCTGTCAAATAAAGAAACTGTAATAGAATTTATTACAAAGTTGTAAAATACTCGGAAACAATATAATTTAAAATATAGTATTTTATTATCCAAGAAGTTTTCTTTGCAACAGAGAGGATACAAGGATTGTAATAAAATTTAAACCGCCCAATTCTCGCAAAACGAGCATAGAATCTTAATAGTCAGAAAATAACTTGACGTAAAATTCGGCTTGCCATTATTGTTCCTTAAAAACACAAAACAGCGTTGTTTCAGTTGAAAATTTTCTGACTTTAAGTTCTCAATTCTTTAAATAACGCCCGCCAAGTATTTGCCAAACTATCATTCTCCCTCTTCTCCTTTTTCATCACAGCTACTTTCATTAGAACCTCCTCCCATCTTCAACTCCTCAGAAATATGGATAGATCTTTTAAATTGTTTATCCTGTTTGGCGGGAAGCTTTTCAAAGTGAAGTGGTTGCTTGGTGAGCAAAAACAAGATAAACAATTTAAAAGATCTATCCATATTTCTGAGGAGTTGAAGGTGGGAGGAGGTTCTAATGAAAGTAGCTGTGATGAAAAAGGAGAAGAGGGAGGATGGTAGTTTGGCAGATACTTGGCGGGCAAACTAGTAGATATCATAACTTTTTATGGCTGAGGGTTTTTGGGTTTAGGATGCAGGTTTTCTTTTTTGTGCGAAAAAGTTAGAGGTTTCCTTGGCGGGAAAATTTTTACAACAGGGTTGTTTTTGATGAGATTTTGTCAACTGAACATAGAATTTTCAAACTTTTGTTTATGCAGTTAATACTTTCTTTCAAAATGCATAAGAATGAACTATATTAGACTGTTTTAAGCTTTTATTGTATTAAACTGCTGAATTCTTTCTGTATTCACTTGTAGGGGAAACTATCAAAACCTCAAATAATTGATTGGTTTTAATTTCTGAGTTGAATTTATTGTGTCTCTTAAAGTGCATTATATTTAATATTGCATGTTTCCTTGTTATTTTTTGATGTGAACTGTTTGATTTTTAGTAAGAAATTTAATATAAAATTTAAATGTGTTACAAATAATTAGAATTTCTTTCATCTATTCTTCCTTTTCATGTTCTTTTGTGTTAATGAAATGAATAGAAAAGTGAAGACAATAATTGAAAAATATTTCGTTGTAGAAATCCTATTAAAATAAAGTTGATGCAACCAAGTTTTGTTTTACTTTGAATGTTCTTACTAATTAAAAACCCCTTCTACTTATAATAATTACAGATAGGCAGTTTTGATCCTTTGTCTGATGATCCCCGACTTGCTATTCGCAACATAGTTTTGAATGACATAACAAGAACTTTGATTGCTGGTGGATCTTCTGGACAAATTCTTGTCTTGCAGCTCCTCGACATTGAATGCGAAAAAGAAACTATAGTAATGCATTATTTTTAAAATTGAAATACATTTTTAATGATGAATAAATGTAATTGTTTAAAATTAATGTGTGTTCAAAGATTTTAATTTTTGTGAAATTAAAGCAGATAGATAGCAGGATAATAAATTATTTATTCATGGGAATAATATGAGCTCAGACATGTACTAATCAGGGGCGTAACCACTTTTATTTCTGAGAGGGTTTAACCAAACATATTTGTTGGGAAATCTGTACCATCAATTGAATTTGATTTCGTTCCTATGCTCAATTCATTTTTGTTGAATAGATTTCTAAATGACTGTGGGAGATGCTTTAAGGGCATTGACATGATGCATGCAAATATATAAAATGACATGTGATTTAAGGAAGAAAAATATCTGACATGTGTACGACATAGAGATGAAAACGGTCCGAAAAAAACGGAAAATTTCGGAAAAAACGTTTTTTTCCAAAGAGGTTTATTTTCGATTCAGAAAAATTTAAAAAATGAATTTTTCAACTTTTTAGTATGTTTTAACTAAAATTTTGAGCAAAAAGTGATAAAATTAGTAGATCTCATTCTTAAATTCTGATACTATTTTCTTCTCCCCCCACCCCCTCCTTGTATGCTAAAATGCTGTCTAACTTTGATAATGCAAATTGTTGTATGATGATAAAATTTGCTTATATAGATCAAAAAACATTTAATACTTTTTGCCTAAAAAATGAAATGTTTTCCACAAAATGTTCTCAATAATATAAATTATATATTTATTTATTTATTAGAGTGTCTTAAAAAAATGAAAGTCAGTTTTTCAAGTCTCACATCCTCTTATATTTTTCCTTTTAAATCAAAACAGCTGTAAAAAAAGTTCCATATAATTTAAACAGTGGGTTGCCATGCCGATTTGAGCCTGAAAGTAAACCAGCCATGTGTACTAGGCCAAATAAGATTTTTTTTTGGAAGTTCAAAATTTCATGTTGATAAAAAACGTTGCCTCTATAGCCCCACATGTACCACAAAGATATTTATCCAAATAAAAAAATATTTAGATGTCCATCAGGAGGCCTATATTTATAGTTTTCTTCAAGAAATTGATTTTTTTTATTTACCTTTTAAAATATTACACATACATTTAAAAAATTAAATATCAAGTTCAAAAATTATTAGCGAACACATTTTAAAATCAACATTTGCAAATAAATAATAATAATAAAATATATACATTTAAAATGAAAAATTTAACTTAAAATTGAAAAGATCCATATTTTCAGTACCATGTGGGAGACTTAAATATCACAAGAGAGAAAAAGTTGCTTTTTAACGCTGTTATCGACTCAACTTTTTTTTTATCATGATAACTTCTTAAAATTAACCTTACATTCTTAAAAATATATAGAGAAATTAAATCAATTTTTTGAAGAAATTTAAAAATTTTAAGCCTGCTCGACGCCTAAATATTTTTTGATTTGGATAAATATTTTTATGGTACATGTGCGGCTAGAGGCAACGTTTTACAAACATGAAGTTTCAAACTTCTAAAAAATATTTTTTCGATTCGGTCTAGTACACAGTGGTGGTTTACACTTTCAGGTTGGCACAGGTTACCATTTTCAAATTGTATGAAACTTTTTTAATTTTTATTTTTTTTTTGACCTAAAAGGAAAAATATAAGAGGGTGTGCGACTTGGAAAATTGACTTTGCTTTTTTTTGAGGGAGGGGCGGGGGGACACCCTTTTACATTCTATTGAACAAAACCCAATTAACTTTTAGGTAACACATAACAAAACTTAAACTTAAATAAAACGTTTTGAAAACATACATAGTTTTATTATTATAAATTCACATAGCAGTAAATGAAACCCCACTTTAAAAAAAAATTCTGCATACTCTGTCGTGCTAACAACAGAAGTGCAATCTGCAGTTAAGCTCAAACTGAGATAATGCATTTTCAAGTTTGGCTCTTCCATATATTTGATTCAGATGTCCTTTTTTTTTGTTTCAGAATGTTTCTAAAAAATATTCCCCGATATAATGAACCTAAAAAATTTCCTTTATTAAGCAAGATGCGAAACAGAGAATAACTTGGTTACATTAACTCAATTTTGCTCAAAGTGCAGGTTTGACTACTTTTACTACTGTGTTTACCACAGCGATATAGTTAACTGAAACTCCAGCATGAGTTTTGGTTCAGCTTTAGAAACCATTACGCAGGTTTGGTTTGAGGCTTCTGTTGTGAAGATAAAGAAAAACCAATTTAGTTTTGATTTGGACTTAGACTGGATTGGTAAAAATCAAAACTCAAAAGTTTTCATTTTCAGACAGTAAAATTACATTGCATTTTTCTTTCAAACAATATCAATCATGTTTGAATGTCAATGATTGCTATATTATTATTTCAAGTTTCAAAGGCAATCCAAAATAGAAAACCTAATTGTTATGAGTAGACTCCACCTTACCCAATATTATTGGTTGTTACCATAATTTGACTTATTTCTCGTGTTCGACCAAGAAAGCTCTCGGTTATAAAACAAAGAGGCTATTTTTCCAATGAAACTTACCTTTATGTGTTTCTGTCAAACAGAAAAAGATGACTGGATTGCATATCTTTTTTAATGATTAACCTTTTATATGTTCCTAGAAAAATTAAGAAACCCTATTTTTATTCATAAAAAATCAAATTTTCCATTCTTTCCAATTTTTCCAGAAAAAAACCAGAAAAAAAAAACTTTTTTTTTTCCACCACTTCAAAATTTCTGGAAATATTACATCTCTAGTACAACATGACTTCCTTGTCATTATCGATGTTTATTTTTTGAATAACTGACAAGTATAGCTCCATACGAGCATAATAGTATTTCTTACATTAAAAGTTTTTCACACTTATAACAATATGTTACACATAGAGTATGGCACTTTCCACTTTAAAGAATTTTGGTGTTTTTGTTGGCATCTAAGATCTAAAATTTGCAAAAATAGTAATGAAAGAAAAAAAAAACAAAAAATCTTTCACATGCTCAAAAAGCAGTAGAAAACAAAGAAAATTTGGGATCTGTTTTTGAAACAATGATACTCTGCTGACGTCAAGATATAGCACTCAAACAGACTCATGATTCTGAAAAAAAAAAAAAAAAAATGATGAATGAGAATGAAAGTTTCAAGAATCCCAAAGATAGAAATTTTCTTGCTTTTAAAAAATATAAAATTTCTTCTCTCGGAAAAAAGGGTAGCAAAAAACATTTTTTGAAATTGTATCGAAAATTTCGGATTGGGTTTGAACCCTATAGACCTCTCCCTTGAATATGGTCCTGGTACTAATCTATAAATTAAAAAGCAAAGATATACTTAACGCTTCTTAAAATTAGTGTAAAAATTCATTCATTTACAGTGAAATGTATGGAGTAAACTATGTATATAATCTCATGTCATGTTTGACTCCCCTGTATGAAATAATGAAAAATTTTCCCACACTACATGAACTTATATTTTGAGCATAACCTAAAATCCTTTTGATATGTTTTATGGTGATGTGTATGTACTTATCTTGTGTGATCCAGAAAAGGAAAAAAAAAAGAAGCTGTAGAATGTGGTTGATTTTTCAATAACAGCATGTTCAGTGCTGAACTTCTAAAAGCTGTTGCAGTTTGAAAGTTGTTTTTAAAGATGTAAAAAGTGTTTCAATTTTAAATTTTCCAATCTTATTATTTTTTCATTTCTCACAAATTCAAAATATGAGAAAGGAATTTGTGCAAGAATAATATTGATGGTTGTGTATTTTCTGCAAAAACTATTGCTGTACAAATAGTTTTGAAAATGTTTATTTATCAGGACAAATTATTTTATTGTTACTAGCTGCATCGCACGGCTTTGCATAGTCAGCCTCGAAAATTAAAGTTATGTCAAGCGATCCGTGTTTAACACTTAAGCTTGAAAAAAAAAAACAGTAAAATTTTGCGGCAGATTGCGGAAATATAACCAAAAAGAAACATTTTAAATCCCCCAAATACAGGAAAAGCCTCAAAACAAAGGCAGAATTTTATTTGTTCATATTTGAGAAAGTAAATTGCAAAAAAAAAAAAAAAGGCAAGAGATCTCTCATCTCAATGATTTCTTCAAGCTACAAATCTTAATAAAAGTATTGTTACAGAAGGTTGAGATGAAGCACTGAATAATAATTTGAATGGAGGAAAGCTTTTGAAAAATAGGACTTTTACGTCAAAATATAAGTATCATAATTAATAGTTTTTAATTAATATCTCTGCTAATTATGATCGGAGGATTATGTTAAATGACGAAACATTAAGACGGGGAAAATTACAAATGTATCGATACCTGTTTTGATAGTCAGTTCACTGCCGTTCAGGAGAAGCAACTCGGACATAAATACATAAGTACATACATACATAGATACACTCAGATTATATAAGATTAATGTTTTTCAAACGTATGATTGATATTTTGATGTTTTATCATAAAATACTGCATTTTCAAAAAATGCTTTTGAAATTCTGGTACATATTTTCCATATTAGGTTAAATTTATGTAAATTACTCTTAAATAGCAATGAAAGATGCTGCTTTTATCTTAAATTGAAAGTGTCTGCAGTGGAAGGCTTTGAATCTCTTTATTCCAATTTAAATGTATCCAATATAATTTAAATGTATCCAATTCACATGTATCCTCCATAAGCGAAACCTGAATTTACAAAGAAAAAAGGCTTTAAAAAAAAGGGGGGGGGGGTAGAGGAAACAATTATAAACAAATTATTAGAGAAAATGTGCTTGTGTAAAAAATAGAGATGATTGATCCATAGTGCATGGCTATGGCGTTGACATTTCTTGGGCATCTATTTAAAGGGGTTTTATTATTTTAGCCTAAAATAGCTAATATCTTAGCAGTAAGTTACCCCTAAGCCTGGGCTAAGACCCCAAAACTACATGCAATGTACCGGATAACCCGGTTATCACATCCTGAGGCTGCAGTTTTGTTCTTATTAGAACTCTTTCTAATAAGAAGGAAACTGCAGTTTCCGGATGTGATAACCAGGCTGTTTGGTATATTGCATGTAGCTAAAAGCTTGTTTTTTACTTCCTTTTACAAAAAAGGAAGTATTGTATTCGCAAAAAAAAAATTTCACTCAAAAATCGACCTTAATTTTCATTTTGCTCACCCCCGAATGAATGCTGAGTTTTTTTTCTTCGACCTGACCACATATGGATAGATGCCTAGGAACGTACAGACACCCAAAATACCCATTTTGACGATCCTCGAGTTAATTACAACGAGTTTTCTCGTGACGTCCGTATTTACGTATGTATGTGCATATGTGTGTATGTATGTCGCGTAACCAAAGAACGGTATGTCCTAGGAAGTTGAAATTTAGTACGCAGACTCTTAGTGGGGTCTAGTTGTGCACCTCCCCTTTTAGTTGTATTTGGGTGTTTCTAAAGGAACCTTTTACTCCTTTTTGGGGGGAAATCATTGTTAATTTCGATGTAAAGTCAAGTGGTGTTGTAATGTAATTTGGTGGACACTTGGCGATATATATATATATATCACCAGTATTTTGGTCGCCTCTAAAATTTTGTTTCAATGTATCCACTATTGGTGATATTTAGAGAGTAATCTATTGAATCACATTAAAATTACCAATAATGGGAAAATGACATTAAATTGGAGTAAAAGGAAGTCATATGATGCATCATCTCGTTTTTTATGTACAATTAAATATTTCTTTGAAGCTAAATATATTTATGTATACATAAAAAGTAGTCGAAAACTTTGTACTGCATAGTGAATAAAATATGACAACGTATATAAAGTACAAATTCAAAATGAAAAAAGGTTAAAAAACCAGCAAACAGCTGTTTTGGCACTCTAAAATACAAGTGCCATCATCAGTGCAATTAAAAACGAAGACAGGTTCAACCCGACTAAAACACAGTCGAGGCGAACATTGGAATGAGAGACGAGTTGTAAAAGATATGAGAGCAGTACCGGAAACGATGACTAAAATCAGTCTACAAATTGCCAAAATCTTAAAAAAGTTTCATTTTTCCGTCACTTTTTCTCCTGTTAATAAATTAAAATTTTCACAGCTTAAACACCCTGTTCAGAACCTTGACAAATGGGGCATTTATAGTGTTTCCTGCCAGTGCAAATTGGCCTACATTGGGCAGACTCGACGATCCCTCAAATTCCGGATAAAAGAACACGAAAATTACGTCAAAAAACAGGATCTCAAACGCTCCTCTATTGCTCAACATTGTTGGTCTGGTGGCCACAATTTTATTTTTTCTTCCGCCAAAGTTATTCACGAGTGTTCGTCCATTCATGATTTAGATTTTTGGGAGTCATATTACTAGGACTCGACCGATGCATCGGCGCCGATGGTTCAACAATTTAGCCATCGGCATCGGCATCGGCGGCCGATGCTAACTTGCAGGAAACATCGGCCCATCGGCCTTAAAAACATCGAAAAGCCGATGGAATTGGCCGATGTTTTTGAAAAAAAAAAGGACTTTTGTTGCTTTACTTTTTAATACAAAGTAAAGGGAGTTATTGTTTTCAAATAAAATTGTTTACTTAAATTTCAGTATGAATTTCTATTTTAGTCACCCCTAAAAGAGTTTTTAATAATGCATTCAGGTACCAAACAAGTTAATTATTGCGTTGTTTCTTGCGGCTGGATGTACGTATGTATCTCTCATAAGTTATAACTCAAAAATGGTAAGCTGTAGAGGACTAAATTTTCGCATGTGGAATGTGCGCACGTTCCAGTTGTGCACTTCCTTTTTTGTTTTCGAGTGGGTGTTCTAAGAAGCCTATTAACTGATTTTTGTGGCTATTAAGTACTTATTTCAATGCAAGACTAATATAGCGTCTCAGATTGACGATCATTTGGTGATATATTGCAGAATTGGAGACCATGGAAACAAATATGAGATGGCAAAACCGTTTTTTTTTTTCATTTTGTTAGATTCCTATTGAACCGACGGTATTTTTTAATTTTTCGATATTTGTAATATGAACCACAGTAATGCGGTCTTTTCTGTATCACTTCGCCGGAGCTACAAGTTTGGAGCCCAATGAAATACATTTTGGGGCTTTATTTCTCTGTCACAGAAGTTGTAAAACATTTATCATAAGCGTTTTTGTAACTCCTACGGTGCCCCTATGGTTATGGGGCCTCTTGCGCAATTGCAACATTTGCTATATTTTAAATCCGCCACTGCACGTCAAAACAAACTCGGGTGCAAGTTTTAAAAGGGTTTTTCTGCTCAATGTTTATGATTATTTTGAACTCGATTTTTTACGACTATTTTTTGTATTTCCGAGAACACTTGCATGCCCCTCCTCCCACTCCCTCAATTTCTGAAACTAAACTCTAGTTGTACTTCTGAGTTGTTTAAAACTGACACCATTCATAAAATTAGAGATTTTTTTTTCAAGCTTTATCTATTGTTAAGGAAGAATTTAGAGCATTAATGCAAGAAATGGATTAAAGACGTTTTGAGTGGTGACATAATTTGGAAAACAAAGGGACTTTTGAATTTTTTCTTCGGAAGTGCTGAAGTAGTTTCAGAAACTCTTCCGAGGCGTTGGTGGTAGCGGTTCTGTACTAAAAAAATTAAGCCGAAGTTGGGGCCGAAGTTTAACTTTGTGAGTTACTCCCCCCCCATAACCCACCGTCGTCATTTCAAGCATTTCTTAAATATTTAGCGATTGTTTATTTTGGACAAAAAATGTCATTTTGCGTATTTCTTATACTTGTTTCACCTATATTTTGTAATGCGAAATCTTTTTTGCATCATTAATAGCGATCGATTTTTGTTCTCTTGTAAGTAACTATTTTTATATATTTATATAAAATCAATGAATAAGTTATTTTCGTCTTCATCATATGTTTAATAATATGTTATAGAAAAGTTTCAAGGATTTTTTATTATGCAATTTTTTTGAATTTCAGAAAATTATTGCTAAATTGAAAAATTTAATTTGAACTTGTTTGTAGTGCTTCATAAAAGATTAAACAATCAAATTGTTCAATATTACGTGTGCAAACATCAGATCAAGTAGTATATGTATTCAGTTATTAACTTGGTGTAAATATTGAGTTTGTTTATTGTAGCTGCGTTTTAAGAACCTCGCTTTTTTCATGGCTCTTTCTTTTTTCCGCAAAATTTATGTCACTGTTATACATTTTATGAAAAATGCAAACTTTTCTATTCATAAATTTTAAATAAGTATAAAAATATTCCTATTATGATTTAATATTGTAATTTATCTGTTATCTTTTTTGTTTATTTTGATGACTAAAAAATGTCTACGTGCAATCTTTCCACTTTAATTGCGTAATTTGTTCACGGTTTCAAAGTTTTATTCTTATTACTTTTATCTATTTATTATTTTTTTTTGAATGATTAAACAACATAATTTGATGTTTTTTAACTATGTTTAGTTTACCTAAATCCACATTATTACAATATTACTGAAAACTTAGTTATATGTTCAATTTAAAAAAAAAAATTAATTGGTTATTAAACAGTGTCTTTGTTTTTCTTTCTTTCTTTTTCTTTTTTTTTTTTTTTTTTTTTTTGGCTGTTGTTCTTTGTCTTCCATCATACAGCAGTCAAAAAAGGAGAAGCATAAATACACCCTATACAGATAGTACGTAGTACGATCCAAAAGATCGGGGGACAAGCTGTACAAAACCTTACCCAGAATAATTCACATTACCGAAGCACATCCACCTTCAAATGGTCATCTTGAGGGACCTTCTGCCTTCTTACTTCTGCCAGTGTTCATATAACTTTTGGAAACACTCCTGTAAGCCATTTTTCGCTACCTACTGTGATGCAGCTTTATCTTCTCCTGACGGAAGAAAGCGGCGTCCATGCAAATGTTTTTTTGCTGGGAACAGGTGAAAGTCACACGGAGCTAAGTCCGACGAAACGTTATGTTATTTGTTTGTCATATCAGAGTATTGACCAATCGAACCGTGCATGCTCAACATGAAAGTCGTCTTCTTCCCCACGGTGAAGTTAAAGCAGCAGCGCAAGAGACCTCACAGGAGTTTGCGATAAATGTCTTCCAGGAATCCTTCTAAAAGCTATACGAACGTTGGTAGAAGTGCATAGTCGTTCAAGGTGACTATTTTGTAGATAGATGTACTTCGGTAATATGAACTATTCACGGTAAATTTTTATACAACTTGTCCTCGAACTTTTAGAAAATACTACGTATGTATGAGTTTTCAACTTACTATTTCATAACGTTATTGAGTGACGTAAGTTTACGCACATGAAGGCATCACAAGAGAATTTTCAATAATTAACTTAGGAGGCGTTCAAAATGGATATTTCGGTCATCTATATGTTCTTAGGTACACTGCTTGACAATTGCTAAGGAACAAGTGATTTATGCAAATTTGTACCTCAGCCACCTGGCCAATGGAAATAAATTCAAGTTCAGATGGCGTGGTGGATCAAGACTCGTTATCCAAATAAAAGACAGTGCATACACGCTCAAAATTCGTACGAAAATTGACGCGCTATTTGGTTTTTAACAAAAATAGTGCTGGATGTTAAAAAAGGTTTTTCTCTGAAATTCTCTTTGGTTCTTGAAATACTTAAGAGTAAAATCTCAGCAAGACATCATTTGAGTATCTACGATCGTGGACGAGCGGTTGGACGACTGGAAGCAGGTCAAAGTGTCACCACTGTGGCTGCTGCAATGGGTGTATCGAAAAGTGCCATCTCCCGATTAAAGATGGCCGCTGAAGGTGAAAATGTTTTGCAAAAGCATGCCGGGGGTCGTGGTAGGAGCACCACACCTTCAGAGGATCGCTATGTAGCCCTCGTGGCAAAAAGGAACAGAAATTTCACTTTTGGACAGATAGCTGCAAATCCAACAACCGCTACCGGTACGCATGTTTCTGCAAGAACCATCTCACGGCGAGTAAATAATGTCGGTTTGTATGCACGGAAGCCCGTACGTTGCATCCAAGTTCAACCACGCCATCGTCGAGAGAGATTACGCTGGTGTAAGGAACATGTTGGTATGATCATCAAAATTGGTTTAGAGTGATGTTCTCTGACGAATCTCGTTTCAGTGTGACAAGTGATTCTGGTCACCAACTACTGTGAGCGTGGAACACGTTATGCACAAAAATTTGTTTGCGAACGTGATCGGTACGGCACAGGCGTCATGGTGTGGGCAGGCATCATGCACAATGGCAGAGCACAGCTTCACATTTTTGAATAAGAAAGCGATACGTCGCGAATTTGTTGCAGAGATGTTATGCTGGAACATGTTCGTCTTTTTAGGGGGGCGCTCGGTCCAGATTTTCTCTTTACGAATGACGATACACGGCCACACTGGAACATTGAAGTGTCAGACACACTGCAAAGTCAAAACATTCTCTGTATGCAGTGGCCTGCTTACTTTCTTGTCTTAAATCCAATTGAACTTGCCAGGGAGGCTCTTGGCAGACGTGTTGCGCGAAGAACCGTCCCTCCCAGAACAGCACAAGAACTCAAATCCGCATTGAGAGAGGAGTGGGAAAACATCCCAAAAGCACTTCTCAATAATTAGTGGGAAGTATGGAAAACAGATGTAAATTGTGCATCAGTGTCCCTGGTAATCATACATCATATTAAGGTACTCATGTCTCCATCATTCTGACCTAGATATTTTTTTTTGGTGTTGTATGAAAATCATCTAAGTAGGATTAATTTTTTATTTTTAAGTTTTTACTTCATTAATGCAGTAATATCTGTATTATTTTGTACTTATAATAAAGGCACATCCTCCCTACTAACTATACATTTCGTTCCGTTTCTTTAATCATTATATATTCTTAACTATTATAAAAAACGTAATTGTTCCTTAGCAATTGTCAAGCAGTGTACATATGTATGTACATATGCGCCGAAAAAAACTTGTGAAGTTTAAATTGGATGAACGTAAAATAAAAATTTAGGTTGAAATCTGTTTTTTTTGGGGGGGGGGGATTACAATTCCATATTTGTAGAAAGGAAGTAAAGTGAAATGAATAAATGATCCTTTAAATCCCTGACAATCTTTTCAATTTATTTCTGTTAGATTTTTTTTTGCCATCGGCCAACAGCATCGGCCATCGGCCATCGGCAATCGGCCATTTTGAGGAAAACAATCGGCCATCTTTGAACAATCGGCCAACAATCGGCATCGGCCCATCGGCCAAAAAATGCCATCGGTCGAGCCCTACATATTACATATGGAAAAATGCTAATTTAATCGTCAATGATTTGTCTAGCACTCCCCCTTTTCCTAATGTTTGGAAGTCTGTTATTTGATTTATTTTTTGTCCGTGACGTTTTCTCCTGAGTGCAACTGTCCTCTGTAGTTCTGACGTAACCTTGACGTCATCGTTTCCGGTACTGCTCTCATATCTTTTACAACTCGTCTCTCATTCCAATGTTCGCCTCGACTGTGTTTTAGTCGGGTTGAACCTGTCTTCGTTTTTAATTGCACTGATGATGGCACTTGTATTTTAGAGTGCCGAAACAGCTGTTTGCTGGTTTTTTAACCTTTTTTCATTTTGAATTTGTACTTTATATACGTTGTCATATTTTATTCAATATTTATGTATATTTTAGTTCACATTTCAGAAAAATCCCATACCACTGCTACCCTTGAAAATAGGAACTTTTAATTGAAATCATTTGTAGCTGTTTGAAGAATATACTCTAAAAAAGGCACTTGATTGTTGCAGGAGATATTAAATTTAATCCTTTAAAAATTCCTACAATCCTTATCAGGATGAATTTCCATCTAAATATATGATAAATGCTTCAGAATAAGAAACAAAATAATGTCCATGCAGATTATTGTATTTCTGTTGCAAGAACAATCAAAATCAGATTTTACCCAAATTTAGTTTATGATAAAAATATGTTCATAAGGTAGTAAACTTTTCCGTAGTACTACAATGACTGTGATGCTGCACCCTTGTATTGAGTTGTATTAATCACATTTACAAAGTCTTATAATCTTTGTTTTTTTAACAATCAGTTTTAAAAATTTATAGCTAAAATAGTCTATTTCACTTGTAATGCAAGTGTAATTAAAATAACTAAAAATTATTTGTGCATTGCTGATTTAGCATGAATTAATTATGGCATGAAACGTTCAAAATTTCGCTGGACTTGGTACTGAAAGTCAGCTAGATCCAGAAAGAGTTAAAAAATTTTATGACCACTATTGTCAAAATTGATATTTTTGACGTTAGTTGTTCGTTTTCCAATGTACAGAAATTCTATTTAATTTAAAAGTTTTATTATTTTTGATTAAAATATTTTCTTTTTAAACTTTTAGGTCACACATATTACTATTGGTGATAAATGGGATAGTACTCTATGGTGTAATCCTCAGCCTCTCATTGTAAAGCATGGAAAGCGTAAGTACGGAAAGGGGTTTCACGTCCAGTGTACTGTACAATTGACACCCCCAGCTCCAGTGACATCTTTGGCATTTCATGCAGAGTGGAATTTGTAAGTGTATTAATTCATTTTTATTTATGACTGAATTGTAAATAGCAAGCGGAGTAGTTCAGCAACTGTGCTTAATTTGTAATTACATCATAACATTTTGGAAGAAGAACATCTTTTTATTTTAGAAAGCATAGTTCTGTATAATTAAAGAAGGGTTTCATGCAGATTTATAGAAACATTCGTAGATGTTTTTAATTTAAACTTTTATTTTCAATCGCAATTTTGAAAGAGCAATAAAAATCAGTCAGTATATAATAAGGAAATTGGTTTAGTGATAATTGTAGATTTTTTTTTTTTTTAAATTCCGAGTCGAACACATTTTTGTGTGTTGTGTATGTTTGCTAATTGTTTTAGCGTAAGGAAAGGCATACTCACACTGAAATGCTTGGGAAGAAGATAAATTTTGTCATCAAACTTAAGTATTGTCAATGATTAAAGAAAAGTTAAAGTCTACAGATTAAATTTTTTTTAATGATTATTTTTGAGTGACTTTATAGAAAACATTGTTGTAAGAGATTTATTTATTCAAAAAAGTAGCACTCTCTTTATTATACTTTGACCAATTCATCTCATCCCTAATATTCCAACAGTATGTAAAGCAAAGCAAGCAAGGAATGTAGGGAACTATGAAAATGTCTTTTCAGGGCAGTGTTGCCAGATGGTCAAATCCAGATTTTTCAATTCCCTTCCAATTTTTCCCCAAAAAGCGATGTTTTCTATCAAAATTCCCCAAATTCAAAAATTATTTTCCACTAATATTTTCATAAAATGAATCGACTTCCTCTGATATTTTTGTCTCTTGAATTTCCCCCCCCCCAAATAGCCAAATTTTCTTATAAAATTCCCCAACTTTTTTTTTCTTTCCATTTTTCATTTTTTTGTCTTCTTTATCTTCATTTTTTTTCCTATCTTTACTAATAATAAAACTGAAAGTCTCTCTATCCGGATCTCTCTCTCTCTGTCAGGATCTCTATGACGCGCATAGCATCTAGACCATTCGACTAATTTTCATGAAATTTGGCAAAGAATTAGTTTGTAGCTTGGGGGTGTGCACCTTTAAGCGATTTTTTGAAAATTCGACTTTGTTCTTTTTCTATTCCAATTTTAAGAACATTTTCCCGAGAAAAATTATCATAAGATGGACGACTAAATTACCAAGTTATCATAATGTGAAACCGTAACGTGGGCAAGTCAATTGGACAGAAATTCATCGTGCATTATTTATAAATATACAAGGAAACCAAAATACCTTTTAATTTTCTACTACGAGCAAAGTCGTGCCGGTGCCACTAGTCATAAATACAACCGTCTGACCGAGAGATAAGAAATAACCGAATATTTTAACTATTAATGCAAATTACGTAGCATAATATACCACATAATGCGAAATGCGAATTCCATGAAGTTGAGCAAAGCTAAACTGATACAAACAATGTAACTACCAGATGTCAAGATGATAATTTAAATACAAAAAAAAAAAAAAAAAAAAAAAAACCTCCTAGGTTTTTTCCAAGGAAAAAATTTTTCCCCAAAAAATTCCCCTCAAAACAGATTTTCCCAAAATTTCCCCAGAGAGCACCAGGTTTCCCTAAAATGGGGAAATTTCCCCCAATCTGGCAACACTGTTTCAGGGTAACATATCAGTGGAGCCCAAGCCTGCAATCCATAACTGGACTGCAAAGATGATCCATGTGGCCCATTGTTATGTACATGTTACATGTTATGGTTATTCCCAGAGTCTGCCTTAGGCCAATTAGAGCAATAGGGTCTAATCGGGTCCCACGCCAAAAGAAAAAAAATGTTTTTTTTCCTTTAGAAAAAGAGAAAAAGTGCATGAAAATAAAAAGTTCAAATTTAATATTTGACTGATGTTTACTCTTTGAGTGTAGAAATAATCTTAGTTCAATCAAAGGTTTAAAGGAGGCTCCTGAAGCTTTCAGCTAGTTTTAAATTTACCAAAAGCATCAGGAGTTATAGTTAGCAACATAAATTTCCAAAAATACTTCTGACAAATAAATCTATGGAAAAAAACAAAATTATCTGTTCAATTGTACATCTGAAATCAGTGGCCATACCGACTGTATCAACCGGTCAGGAGGAAGGGAAATAAGTGATGGGGCCTCAAAAAACAAAGTTTTAATGATTATCGTCGATTAGTACAGTGAGTAATAAAGTAAAGGCCCCATCTCAGGTCTTAACTATCATATGGGCAAAGCAAAAAATGACCAAGCACCCAAATTTTATGGGCTTGCCTCAAAGCTGTGTTTTAAATTTAGTTTATTTATTTAGTTTATTCAAATTATTTGTTTATCTATTTTTAGCAAGAAAAGTGCAAAAATTCAACAGCGATGATATTTTCTGTTAATTTATCACAATGTATTGTATAATCTTGAATACCACTTGCTCAAATTATCACCAATACTCTTATTGTTGTACAAGTAATTGTGAAAGAACCCAAACCCTTTAATTACTGCCTGATTGAGGCTTAAAACATCTTCAAAATAATTCCATAGAAAACAAATTGTCAACAGCTATTCCTGTAAAAAATAGAGGAATCATTGCTGTCCCACAATCGGTTGCAGATTTAAACCTTTGATTAAAACTCACCCGAACCCCTACATTTCGCCCCCCCCCCCCTTTTTAGGAAAATTGCGTGCATGATTAGGGATTACTATTTTTATCTCAGTCTTATCTGCAGTTACTTGTTGTCTATTTTCTGATTTTGAAGGATATTTCACTGAAGTTGAAATCTCCTACGAAAAGAAATCTACATCAATGCCAGTCAAATATTATAATTTTGATTATCTATAACTGATGCTCAACCTTTTTATAACCGCAGGCCGAACCTCATATCAATATGATTCTCGTGGGCCAGGACACATATAAAAATGTAAAAATATTTCCCCCCCTAGATTTAAAAAGAAAGAAAAGAAACATGGAAAAGGAAACAAAATTACTAACTGAGAATTTTGTTATCATTACTTAGCTGGGCGATGTTAGAATTTTCTTTCCAGAAACCGCGGGCCATATGTTGGTCACTACTGCTCTATACCACAACATATAATAATTGTGTTTCAGTGTTTTTTATTGCTTTAATTTCAGAATAAGACTAACAATATTTTCTGTAGTGCATTGCTATCAGACCTAAAATTATGATAGGTGTAAAATTTTAGTGAGGCCAATGTAAAAGCTAAATGTTTTAGCTGAGTATTAATCTAACAAGTGCTTGAGTGATGAGTGAGGACTACTCTAAGTCTTTAGTCCTGAAGCACCATATAGCCAAGATTGGGATCTGCCATCCCATCCCTCTCCTCGCAAAAAAGAAACTGTTAGATCGTAAAGCAGCCCTACTTGGAACACAAGTTACATCACAATAAATATGTTTTTCAACCTTCAATGTCAAAAATTTCTGCGCAATGGAATTTCAGAACATTTATCTGTCTAACGAAGTTGTCAAAACATTAGTCTAAAATTTGGTTTTTCAAAACTTCAATGCCAAAAATTGTTAGGGGAAGTCTCCATACTCTGCTGGTTCATTTAACGTGATCGTTAGGGTTCTGAAAAGATTGTCTCAAATTGAGCCTAAAAATTTCAATTACAAAACATTTCCAAGGGAAATTCCTAAAGTAGAAGATTTCTGTCTGCCCTAGTATCTCTAAAGGTAGCCTAACTTCGATAAATTTCCAGGAACTTTTCGCCCCTTTCCTTAAGATCCGCACTGATAGATTAAGCTTTAGCTTTTAGAAAATTCCATGGGACATCTACCCTCTTCTTTCCTTAAAATAGACTAAAATTGACGTCTGTTTCGAAAAACATTCTGAAGGCTGTTAATCTCCTCTCCAAGTCACCAAAGACAGTCCAAAATTTCATTTTTAGGTCTTGTAGCATTTGGGAAATAACTTTTCTGTCAAAGCACTACATTGCAAATCTAGAAGTTCTCAGTGTTATTCTTGTATAACTTTTTTTGAACTTCACTCTCATTCTGTTTTTGTGGTTGAAATTAAATTCAATTATTCTGTAAAGGGCCTCGCCATACTTCTCCAATCGGGCCCTACATTTGTTAAGGCCGGCTCTGGTTATTCCCAGTGTTATCTTTATGCCGAGTGGCCCGTGATTAATATTAAACATAAAAAACGATACTCTGGAACCTTCTAGATCAACACATCTTCATTCATAATAGCCTAATATCAGAAATTGGCTTCTAAATAGCAGATGGAAACTTTGTATTAACAAAATAAACTTGTATCAATGATAACAATAGCTTCTAGTTTGCATAATCTTCTTTTCTGTGTTTTCCCATCTCATCAGAAAAATGTGAATTGATCTCAAATTCATATATTTTCTGACTTGCAAGGTATGATTTAATATGAGATATGTCCCTCATGGTAAAGAATGATTGGACAACACTGCTTTATGTCATTCAAATGTGTACAGTAGGCAAATATGCAGAAGCATTTTGAAAAATATGTAAGGAAAAATTTTGATTCTTTAAGGCTTTAAGATTAAGTGAAAACACAGAAAAGTATCATACTAAAGTAGAAATTCTGCTTACAAACAGTGGCGTAGCTGCGCTTTCTGCCACCCGGGGCAGTTTCTTAATTTGCTGCCATTTTGATGGGAAATAGTTAATGCATTAAAGAGTCAAAACTGTTTTAATAAGTTAAAATTCCAGAAGTTAAGTCAAAATTCGGAATTTTAAGGAATTTTTGGTGAAGAAGCTTATAGAAAAGAGACTTTGATTCATCTCTAGATTCTTTTTTTTTTCAAAATTAAAATCAGTTTTATGCTTTTTTTGGTGACAGTAGGGGGTTAGAACTTCTCAAGGAAATTTGCCGAAATTGAAGTTTTAAAAAAGCAATTTTAAGCTATCTTTTGATACGTAAAGATACTGGGGAAGGTTCAGCGGAGCTGTTCGGAAAGCTTTTCAACTGAACTGAAAAATGCGTAAATTTATCTATAGTGGTGTAAGGGCCTTCCCTAACTCCAACAAAAACTGGATTTTCCTCTTGAAATATTTTCAAACTTGAAACCAATTTTAGTCTATTTTTGTTGATGTTAAAGATAATAGGGAACGTTCAGGAGTTCTCAAGAAATATTCCCATGCTGTAGTTTCAAAAACGCAATTGTAGGCTATCTTTGACGGCATAAGTATCCAACTATTTCCAAAAATGTTGAGAAGTCAGATGGTTTTCCCATCTCCGTATGAAAGTTTTTGAAAATGAAGTCCTAAAAACGCGACTTTTGCCGTTGTTTGATGGACAACGTCATGAGAGAGAGAGAGTTCGTAGGGATGTTTCCCACCAGAAATCTTTTTCCAAACTGTTGCTCATTTTGTTTAGCACTGATAACAGGACATTGTTTTAAGCTATTTAAATCTCAGGCTAACATGGATATTAGGAAAAATTATTATTTTAGCAGGGTAGTGGAACCTTGTAATAGCTTACCGGAAGAGGTGGCAATGAGCAAGGGAGTAGATAGTTTTAAGAAGGCCATTGATCTTCACTGGGGATTGTAAATTGACTAGGACCAACCTAGGTGGGCCCAGAACCTGTTGCCGGTCGTCACTTTTGTATTTGTGTTTAAGCTCTTCATCATTGAGAAAAGAAGGCTTTACTGTCTTCCCTCAGAAATTTCTAAAAACGAAGTTTGGAGCTAACTATGACAACGTTTAGGTGATTTCGTGCATATTTAGGGTCCCTACCTTAGAATTTTTCTGAAATTTAAGTTTCCAAAACCTGACTTTAAGCTATTTTTGGAGACATTGGATGCGATGGGGATTTTAAAGTTTGAAGTTGATGTCCTTAATACACATATTAGATTATCTTTGATCACGTTACAGGAAGGGTCAGGGCTTGACCTCCCTCAGGAATTTTAGGTATTGAAATTTTAAAAACTCATTAGGCTAAACAATGAGATGTAGAGGGATGAGGTGGGTGTTATCCCTTGGAAATGTTTCGAGACTGAAGGCATAAAACTGCACTTTTGGCTGTTTGGTGACGTTAAGGAATAGGAAGGTTCAGTTGCTCTTCCCGAAAAATGTGACACTGCACATGTCCACAAGAACAACACGTTTTGTATTTGAGTAATTTTATTATCATAGTCGCACCACAACCTCAGAATTCAAAGACCTTTTTTCTAGACTCCAGAAAAGATCAAAAGCACAATTAACTTATTGGGAAAACGCATTAAATTATTTATTATCAAAAGTGTGGAATTGCCGCCCAGGGCGGATCACCCCTTCCTAGCTATGCCACTGCTCGCAAATGAAGAGACGTAGATTAAGGTTTGTGGTAGCACAGTACAGGGCCGGATTTAGGGGAGGGCAGGTGGGGCTACTGCCCCGGGGCTTCCACAACAAAGAGGCCCCCCACAATAAAATTTTTACAAAATATCCTAACTTTCACAGGTTAGCAAATTTTACGTTTTTTCTCCCCTATAAATTATAATAATAATAGTAATATATAAAAATAAATAGCAGTAACTTCAAGATGTATTTACTATTAAAGTGCTGATCGAAAATATCGGATATATACATATATATCAAAATATTCGGATATATATCAAAGTATCGAATATTTTTGAAAATATGATGACCTTTTCGAACCCTGATTAGGGGGCCTCCACTCCTTCATTGCCCCAGGGCCTCCACACTTCCATATCCGGCACTGGCACAGTATGTACACTCATGTTTGTGAAAATTGCAATACCAAGAAGGAATTATGCAAATAAACCAAAATTCACAGGAAATGTATAGCAGGATAAGATATGCAAATGAACAGAATTACAAAGATGTCACACATGGGTGGTCCAAGAAATGACCTCTGAACTACGGCGTAGACTCTGTATATGAATGGCTGTAAAGGTTTTCCGAAAGCAGTTTATGATTTTCTGCTGGTGGTACACGTTTCTCTAGTACTCAATATGACTTGTCTAAAACGCAGTGCGTCATACAAACGTGTGACGGAGTTCGAATGGGACTGCATGATCAGCATGCGCGAGGGTGAACGAACGTATAGAGAACTCTGTGCCTGCAAGGGGCATAATGCCTCAACTCTGAAGAGTGTTTGTAAAAGGTGGACAGAGGACAATTAAATTAGCCGAAGGGCTCACCCGAGCCCACGCAACCGAACGATGCCACAGGATTATTGTCACCTCACCTGCATAGCTGTGATGGATCGTATAGTGTCCGCTCGTATGCCAGCACAAGGTTGGAGTATGGCTACAGGTGTCACACTTTCTGTATCCAGGGTTCGTTGAAGTCTGCTCTGCCAGGGTCTGCATGCAAGGATTCTCCTATACAGAATTTACTTCACCCTCAATAATCTTTAATTCTTGCTTCAATGGGCCCCTCAAAACGCCCAATGGCATGCAGACTAGCAGAAGGTCATCTTATCGGATGAGTCCAGATTTAATCTGCACTATAACGATGGACGTCTGCTTGTCAGACGTTACACATAGGAAAATCACCTCCTAGAGTGTGTAATCCAACGTCCTACCCGCATAACACCAGGCGTCATGGTCTGGAGCGCTATCGAATATCAAGGGCAGTCTCATCTAGTTGGAGTGATGGGTAACCTCGACAGCGAGCGCTACTTCAGGGACGCCGTGACGCCGGAGGTACTACTCTTTCTTCAGAGCATTCCTGGTGCAGTGTTTAGGCAGGACAATGTACATCCACATGTCGCACATAATGTACAAGTGTTCTTCGGAGCGCAACAGGTTACACTACTTCCTTGGCCTGTCCTCCAGATCTTACACCCATCGAGCAAGTCTCGGATTGCGTTGGCTGGAGACTCGCCCATGTGTCTTGTCCAGCTGTTGGTATGGATGAACTTTGGCTTCAGATTGAAGCTACATGGGATACTATTCCCAATTTTACATTCAGTACCTCTATGATTCGATACCAAAACGTGTATAGGCTCGCTTAGCTGCCTGGGGTAGCTATATTCAATATTAATTTACGCCTGTTATTCTTATTTCATTGATCTGTAATTTTGATTGTTTATTTGTAGCACTATGAATAATTTGTGCTATAAATTTTAGTCCTTTCCAATAAGTCCTTCATGTTGTTGCAATTTTCACAAACATGAGTGTATATATACATGTTGTATATCATTGCCTCAGAGCAACAGTAAGATATCTTACTGTTTTCCCTGGAATTAGATGTCCTACTGTTGTTCTGAGGCGACAATATGTTGTGTTCACATTTTCTTAGAAGTTGCTCTGCTCAAAACAAAACATTTTGCACAATAATTTCCTCATTGGAGAATAAAGTGCTCAATAGATAATCTAGCATTTCAAAAGTCAAGTTGTTATTCATATTATATTTAAACGTATATGTAATAAAATATTTTTTGCATTACATATGGATCAAATTTGAATATGTTTGTCTTATATACTTTTGCAAATTTCTTTAGGGTAGCTGTTGGAGTTGCACATGGGTTTGTTGTGTATGATATTGTACAGAAGAAATGTGTCATATCTCGATATACTTTGAATACATCAGGTAAGAAAAAAAATAGTTTTACTAAAATATTAAACTAACCCACAACTCTTAGCACTATTTCTAGTTTTTAGACTAAAGATGGTTAGTCTTTTTGTTGCATCATATTTTTCAGAAAAGCATGCTATTTAATTTTTTAAAAATACATTTAAATATATTATACAAAAAGAATAAACATAGTAAACTGGAACATTAAATTAAAAAATAATTAAAATTGTAACTGTCCGCTAGCTTCAAATTTTTGTTACCTTTCCAATGACTCAAACAGTTGTAAGATTTTGCTTCTGTTTCATAGATACATATCATAGCACTAAAATCAGTGTATCTATCTATTACCAATTTAATTATAAATACCAATTTCTCATTACCTTAGGGACCATTTAAATAACATGATACACTCCTCTTCTTTTTTGCTTCATTGATTGTTTTTAGACTGTTATAGTATAGCTAGAGATGAAAACAGTCAGAGAAAACCTGGAAAATTTCGGAAAAAAACGGGGAAAAAAACATTTTTTCCGAAGGAGAAACCCTATTTTTATTCACAAAAAAATCGATTTTCCATTTTTTCCCGAAAAAGCCAGTAAAAACCCGTTTTTTTCCACCTCTTCAGAATTTCCAGAAATTTTACATCTCTAAGTATAGCTATTGTTTAGTAGTAGTTTTGCAAGAGATTATTATGATTTTTCAGAAAAAAACAGGGGGAAAAAAAACATTTTTGATTTTTTTAGAACAAGAGATTATTATGATTTTAAAATGTGTATGTTTATTTAATGTCAATAGCTTTTACTCAACTTAAGGTATTTTATGTAAGTAAATTTAAAATTATTTCTTTGTATAAGTTAGAAGAAAACTGATTTTTCTGGTTGATATTTATAAATCAAACCTTCTTATCATCATATCTTCTGCAGCAGCATTTCAAGCATTATAAAAAATAGTTGAATCACGCCTTTAAAATACAGTTGGCTCTCTATTTAACGACTTTCAAGGAACCACAAAAAATATTCCTTGAGAGAAATACATCCTTAAATAGAATGCTTTTAAAACTACAGGGGGGGGACCCCCTACCAGGGACCGTGGAGAGTCATCTTTAAACAGAGAAAGTCATTAAATAGAGCATCGTTAAACAGACAACCAACTGTATATTAGCTTTAATTCATGAAATTTGCAGTTTGCATAATTATTTGAAATAAATGAAATGACAAAGAACTTGTTCTTGAATTTGAGAATTATACATTATAAAATAAATATCTATACATATACTAATTAATAAGTAAAGAAAAAAAAAAAATATATATATATATAGATGGTAAATGCAAGGTAAAGATGCAACTTGACGAAATGACAAAACACAAAGCCACTTGTGTTCCAAAATAAAATATTTTGAGTGGAAATGGTTTAATACATTCTCCATAGAAAAAGTTAAAAAAAAAACCAAATTATCTACAACCAGTTTTAAGAAATCTATCAATGTTTAAAAAGATTGAAATTGTGAAGCTTTCAAACATTTTTATTGCTGTTTGTATGTTATAAAAATGCTTTAAAGACGGTGATAACCCTTTATAATGTTGTTTGAAAAGTTGTTTTGCTTTTGCTATTAAATTATTTGTAATATTCGTTTTTTATTTTATTATTTTTTTCCTCTAGAGCTCAGTACTGTAATTGCAAATATTTCCCCTAAAACTAAATCACTGAAGAAAACATTTCGAGAATCTTTTCGCAAGTTGAAAATGGTGAAAACTCGGTCCTTAAAAAGGGAACGCGCTGGGTCATTAAGTAGTGACATACAAGAAGATACGTAAGTTTCTGTTCTTGTCGATATTATAGTTCAAAAAATTTGATTTATTAAGATGTTATAGAGTTGAACCTGTTTATCTCAACCCTGCCTATCTTGTTACTGTCTATGTCGGAAATTTTGAATTATCCTAAGTTTCTTGCATGAGTTTAATGTTTTCCCTCATGTCTATTGTGAATGAATTTTCGGTAAAACCTCTATATCTTGAATGGGGTAGTTTCCTTCAGTCAAAAGTACTACTTTTAGTCATTGAAATGGATAGAATGAGCAAAAACAAAATAACATGGACCCAGAAAATACTTTCATTTCCCAACAGTTTTTTTTAAATTAATTTTTTAAAATGTCCGATTTTTCAAACTAGGCGTGGTCTTGATGACGTCACAAATGATGCGCTTTAGCGCATCTTTCTACTACATTTCCACATTATGATAATCAAGCAGCGAATTAAAATTGCACTCTACGCTTGCTATCAACCCTATCATTGCCAATGCATGTGAGTAAAGATGCGAATTAAATATTTTGTTCTGTGAATGGCAACATTGAATGACATTTCATCATTTGTGATGTCACACAACAGAAGTGTAAACAATGAAAACGCACTGATTTAAGTAATTTTTTAAAAAAATATTAAACTTAAAATAAATTATTTAAAAAACGGTCAGATCCTATGTTTTTAAGCATGCTCTTTCAGAAAAAAATACTTTTAAAATTTTGGAAACGACCCCATTCCAACTAACTTTTCTGCATTTGATCCTTGGCAATCATCAATGTAATAGAACTTGGGTTGAAAAAACATTTTTTTTTGCAACCCATGAATTATATTACAATAGAACTCAATCACAACTTTTTGAATAAGCATTTAAACAACACACTATTAACTGTAATCAGCATTGCTACAAAGGGCAGTAGAATACTACTTTTTCCTTATGCAATGGTTTTAAAGCCGTGTGATATTATGTTTTTCAAATGTAGGAGTAATGTCGTGGCCTTATTACAAATGCTTCATGAACCCAATTGGGGTTGCAACCCACAAGTTTGGAACCCATGATTTATACTCATAATGAATACCAGAAGTAAAACATTGCTCTTCAAAACCAGATATTTCCAACATAAATAATGGTTGCATTCAATATTATTAAGTTGTTACTTTTCATAATCAATCTATTTAAATCTTTTCTTTTTTGAATGAAGCATAAACTATAATTCTTTTGTATTTTCATGTTGTATTATATAAGAATATGCCCAGAGCAACTATTTATTGTTCCAATCTCTACTCACCAATCTTTTCCAATGTTTTAAGAACAGAAAATTCAAATTGCTTTGATTTGCTAAAGTTGTTAAATGTCAATGATCTTCTTTACTAATGTAACTGCCTATAGTGATATTTTTTTTATAGTTCAAGAGAAAGCAGCATTAAAAGGGATAGCTTTACATCTAGTCCAGATCCAACTGTTGCCAGTTCACCTTCTCCAGAACTTAAATCTTTCGACATAGATGCTGAATCCAGATGTTCAGAAGATATTATAAATTCTGTTCAATGTGTTTATTTTTCCCAAAGCTTCATAATCAACAGTAAGTTAAAATATAGTAATGTTATTAATTCAATGTACACAGACTTTCACACCACAAAAAGTAAATAACTTTGTATGAGTTTTTAAATATATCTATCTGGCAACTAAACTTGTCACTGAATAAATATAACTATTAAGCAGTAAGTTACCGCCCTTAAACCAGGGCTGAAGCAGAACTACATGCAGTATGCCGACAGAAACGGTTATCACATACAGAGACATGATGAATCCACAGCTAGGCCGAAATTATAGTCTCTGGATATGATAACTGGGCTGTCAGTATATAACCTGTAATAAATGTGACTCTTTTGCATTTGAATTCAATGTTGCAGAGGGCCACAGTATTTTGTTATTTTAATAATGTAAGTCTCTGTTTTTAAGAACAATCAAGATGGAGTTTTTTTTCCAATGACAGACAATTACAAGTTTATAAAATCCAAAAAGAATAAACAAAATAAAATTTCAGCATTTGACCTTAAGTTCTTTCCCTTGCCAGCACCTTCTGAAAATATTTCATGCAAAAAGGGCTGGCCACTGGGATAGATGTTGAGCATGCATTTCATCGTTGGAACCCCAGAGAGTGCAACAAGGTGATGGAAAGAATTCTTGGCAAGGCAGTTGTCATGACCCGTAGCTAGGGGTAAAGACGTCATAGATTTATCTCTGGAAGCGTGTGAAACATTTTGCAGTGTATCAAACCAAGGTTTATAGATATTTCAGAACATTATTTTTAATAAGATGAACAAACATTCAAGTTCTGAAAATTGCATGCAGTTAGCTTTCAGCTTAAAATGTTTCTCCTGATGGGAAGATCTGTCTTATGTTGAATGAGATAGAGCTGCAGAGATGGCAGGTGGTGGTCCAGGCTTTTATTTTCCGACCACATTTTGTGAAAAGTTTTTTTTTTTGGTCATGTTTTTCCTTTCCGTGGGAGAGGGGGGAACCTTTTTTTGGGAAATTTTTCTTTGAAATATTTTTTGTGATAAAAATTCTGTCATAGAGTAAAGAGCATGTTTAGCTACCACAAATCTAGTAATCTGAAATCTCTTTGGCCTAAAGGACTGGGAATGACTTGGAAGCTGGAGTTTTTTAAACTTATGTTTTTCTTTCATGTGAATTGATTGAACTCAAGAGTGATGAAAGAATTGTCTTTGCAAATGCTATTTGTACAAGGTCTAGTTTTAAGGCATGATATTTTGTGAAGAGACCACTTTTAGGACACAGAATTTTGTGAAGGGGCAGCAAAGCAGACTCAATTTGCATCTGGATCGACCAATGGATGCACCCCTGTTGCACAGCATGATTTAAAAAAGCTTTTCCATTCAACCCTATCTATGATATGAACTTTGCAAGTATTTTGCTAAAATCTGTAAAAAGTCTACTTTCATTGCCTTGCTTCTGACAAATTTTTTACCTCATTTATGTTACAAGTTACCTTATGTTACAAATTACCTCATTTATGTAAAATTTGAAGAAAATCAAATAGTGAGTTTGTAATTGCATGCCACACAGTTTCATCAATAGTCTAAATTCTTTCCAATTAGTCACTCTGTAAAACATTAGAAAAAGGTATTTATTCATATAAATTTTATGAATACTCAATTTTTTAATATAGATGTCATTACTACACCAACTTTATGGATTGGTACCAGTAGTGGGAGTATCTATATTTACACAATCACAATGCCTGCTAGTGACTGTCGAACATCAGATGCTGTTATGTGCCAATTAGGTATGTTTTTTTTCATATATACACCTTTTTAGCAGGACACCAAATTAAAGAGAGATTGCATCTTTGAAACTAAGGTATGAAAAAACACCTGTAAATAAAATTTAGTGAATTAAATATGAAGCCAAAGTTTTTGAAATACTGAACAACCTATAAAGTAGCAACCTGGTGTAAAGAAGATAATATATCAAAAAGTAGTTGAAGGACCCTTTTGATGACCTTATGAGCAGCTTTTTATTATGATACTTTATTTTTCCTAAAAGCTATAACGAATGATTTCAAAGCGAAATCTTTTAAAATTTCAATTGTGATAATTTTGGAATTTGTAAAACTTAATTCAAACAAAATAATAAATAAAAAAGTGAAATGAAAGTGAAAAAATAATACAAATGAACCTTTTGCTATCAAGAATTGTAATTTAAACAGTATCTTTCTAAATCAATATTTATGTACTAGAAAATCACCCGTTAAGGAATGACGGGTGAAAATTGCTTCAACATTTGAACAAAGCAATTGCCTGTTTGATGATATTTTTATAGTTGAAATTTAATTCTTAACTCCAGTAGATAGCATTCATTTCTGAGCACTTTTTTGTTTCTTTACTATCCTAAAATTAGTCTACCAGTAAAACAGTTAAGTCACCGGATCGAGTTCAGCCTCCGGATCAAGTTCAGCCTAGTCAAAATAAAGCATTTCCCTGCCTGTCAAACATTACCAAAAAATACTATCAAATTATCATGCTATGGCGCGAGTTTCACTGTTGATGACGTCAGGAGCGTTACTCGATCATTCACTATTGTATCTAAGGGGATAAGATATATGTAAACATTTGAGTGTTGAAGTTTTTTTACTTGAATAAAATTCTGTTTCTTTCTTTTGTTTTTCAAATTCTAGGCAAAGAAATACAACTAAAGCACCAAGCTTCTGTATTAAGTATACATGTAATTGACCATAGAGGATATCCACTTCCTGATCCCATCAATGTTCAGCATCAAAGAACAAAACCTGCAGACCTTTGCGGAAGCCACAGAGTTGTTGTATGCACAGAGGAACAAATAAAAGTATTCTTTTTCTTATTTCGATAAATGATTAAAATCTAATTCCACTGCTGTAGTATTTTCTTCAAGATAAAAAAATGTGTGTGAGATTCTCTAAAAATAACAAATCCTATGCATATGATAGAAACAAGGGGTTTTGCTTGCTAAATTATATTAATGCACACTACTGGCCATTAAAATTGCTACACCAAGAAGGAGTTGTCAGAATGAAACAAAATTTTGCACATATGATGGCAACATTGACACTAGAAAACGATTACAAAATGAAAGCAAAATGATCATTTATTATTGGAAAAATCTCACAATTAAGTACACTGTTGCGCTACCTCTACCTGGAATGCAAGAGTCAGTATGGTCGAGCATTGTGGTACAGCAGTTTCGTACGATGTCCTATGTCTTCTCGTACCACAGTTGCTGTAAATGTGCCTCTAATTCGATCAAACTTATACGCTGTCCAAGTTACCGTCTCAAGTGATCCCACATATGCTCGATTTGTGAGAAATCAGTACATCACGCAGACCAGAGAAAGTGATAATGTGGAAGAGGAAGTCCCTTGACATCCTTGCTGTGTGTGACCGAGCATTGTCATGTTAAAAAATTGCTCCTGGGAGCCCCGTTGTGAGTGCGAACACATGCTTATGAGTTTTGATCTAATGAGTGTCATGTTTACTGCAACTGGTAGGAGATGATTTTGGATATCGTAGGAGACTGCTATGCCTCAATGCCCAATTGTATTGCCTCGTACATCGTACATTCACGCTAGAGGTGACTTAACAGGGTACTTAAACCTCCATTCATTTGAGACTTTTTCCAACAATAAATGATCAGTTTGCTTTCATTTTGTAATCACTTTTTGATGTCAATTTTGCTAATACGTGTGCAAAATTTAAATTCATTCTGGCAATTTCTTCTTGGTGCAGCAATTTTAACGGCCAGTAGTGTAATTCATGGAAAACAAGCCTGCGTGATGGTTTAAGAGGGGAGACAATTTGAATATTTATCTGCAAATATCACAAAATGAAAAGGGGGGCGGGCATAGCGTGTAATGATATTTTTGCAAAAGAAGGAACATTTTTTGAGGGTAGTTTGCGGAAAAAGGAAGTGTTAATCGCCCTGTCATACCTTGTATTATGTTCAGAGAGATATTGCAACAGTAACCCAACTTAACATCAATTACTTTCCATTTTCAATGAGCTTCCAAAAGTTACACATTTTCCAAATATGGAGCCAAGTTATCAGAGCCGAACTCATGGATAAATTTAGAAATTGAATCAACTGCCAAGTAAGCAGATTTTTTGAAAAAAAGTTTTTTGGTTTTGTTTGAAATATTTTCTATTTTGGAAGGTGGGGCAGTTTCCCTCCCCCCCCCTCTCCTCCCGGGTAAGAATATGACAATCAATACATTTTCCAGACAAATACTGTTGTGCCATATATCGGCTGTTATTTAAGTTTCGTTGTGTAAAATTTGTTTTATGTTGTCTTTTTGGAGGGGGGGGGGGGGGAAATAAAATAAAATTTGATGTATACATGTTTACTTTTTATTGGAAAGACAATATAAAACAGTTTATACAACATAACTTGATCTACATACCTGAGTTTGTTCTTTTTTTTTTCAACCATGTGAATTGTTCTCAATACTTTTAACCCAACCTGTATATTAGGACAAATTTCTTAACGTAAAAAAAAATTACCAAATTTTTTTTTTTAAAGTTTAGTAAATTAATCAGAAATATTTTTATTGTCTTTTCATAAAACAAGAAGAGACAAATGTTTCACTGCAGCAAACTTAAATAAATAGAAAACATCGCAGTTTTTTTTCATGGATTAAAGATGGGAAAGGCTTTTTCTCAGGAATAAAATATTTTTAGCAGTTTGTAACCCCCCCCCCCCAAGCCAGGGCTGAGGCAGAACTACATGCAATATACTAGACATCCTAGTTACCTCATTCAGTAATCTCAAATTTGAAACAAGATCTTTTTAACTTTAACTTTTTGGGGACAAAAGAAACAGCATGATCTATCGGAATGAGTGATATAACTTATTGCTAACGAGTTATAATCTGTTATAGTATGGAATTTTTATTGTTTATTTTTAATTGACCTTAGCAGTTATGTCTTAGACTGATTGCAAATCATCAAGTCTTTAAACATCACAAATAAGGCAGTGAGAAGCAAAGGGATGTAAGTGGCAAAATTAAAAATTTGGAGATAACCAGTATACATGGTAGCTGAACCTCTCCTCTGTCTTGGGGCAAGAGATGGTATTGGTAGCCCTGGTAGTTGCTGCTTTACAGCATGAGTAAAAAAAAAACACTACCAATTACTTTGACAGTAAGATATTGAAATCTGTGGGGCCATTTTCAAATGATTCTTGCAATTATTTAAAGGTCTCTTATATGCTTCACATGATCAAATGGAGTTGTTGTATGAAAATTAAAAAAATCGTTTGAATTTTCAAAATTAATTTGAATTCTGAAATTTTGAATTCAAATTATGTTTTTCGCGATCATGAGTTGCGACAGGACCCTACTCATTGGTTACTACCCCACTCGCTTGTTTCTAGAAACGGTTCCTGTCCCTCCTCTTGGGCGGTTACGTGTGTATAGTTTTGTATGTGTAGGCTTGTGTGTGTGCACTTTGGCCTGTATGTATGTGTGTGTGAGTATGTAGGAGAGGGACGCTACCGACCAGTAGCAGCGGCTACTGGGAGGAGTCGTGCTGGGCAGTGGGGTTGAAAAAGGAACCGGACATCAAGGGCAGTCGAATAAAAACAATTAGCAATCGTGATTGCTCAAAAAAAAATCAATGAAAGCCTACCTAGGGTGTTATATTTAAACATGTTTTACTCAAAACTTGAAAATGTCCACTTACATCTCTTTGCTTCTCACTACCTCAAATGTGAATATTAATATGACTTATGCTTAAAATTTTTATAAATCTACTTTAATTTGTTTTGATAGATTTTTACATTGCCAAGCATGAAACCTTACTGCAAGAACAAAATATCTTTAACAGAAGGTTATAATATATCTAAAGTTGGATTTTCCAGTTTTCCTAATAAAAGTGGTAAGCATTTTATGTCTTTAACAATTAATCTTATTAATGTGTTTAGTTTAGAAAATGATTGCTTTATTTTCAGTTTTATAATTACATTTGGTTCTCTGTTTAACGACGCTCTATTTAACGACTTTCTCTATTTAACCCGTTCGCACCCAGCGTCACGCGGACGCTACGCAACGATTCCTCTCCTATCAGCCCAGCGTCACTTATCCGCTACGCGCTCTGATCGCCGCTGTAGTCCCAGCGTCACGTATATGCTTTCTCGAAATGGAACGATTGAATTGAATATTTAAATGATACTAGATGGCGCTAAATGGCTATAACTTTGATCATATTCGAGTCACATGGTATTTGACCTTCATGTACACGCTTTAGTTTCTTATTTGGGCCTCTCAATGGGATAGATTTTTTTTTTTATGTAAACAACAGTGAATCACTGCTCTGCGCATATGATTTATGAGGTCTCAATTGCTCTTGCTTATATCTTTGCTTCTCTTTTTTTTACGAGTAATTGAAAGAGATATACATCTAGCTGAATAAATTATGGGGGAGGGAAGGAAGGTTAAAATATTTTTGCGTATGTGTTCCAGACTTTTGGGATTCCCCGTTCAATGAGAGTACAGGAATGAGTTCAAGAGGCCTGAAGTTTATGATTATTTTTGAATCCTTTCTGATATTGTTCTTCTGTATTTATTCTTTTTCATTTGGGGATGGTAAACTGCAATAAAAATGATTAGCGAAGTGAGTGAAAGGGAATGTTTTCGAGTGAATTATGAAGCAGTTTTGAAACTTGTCGCGTGGGAAATATAACTAGTTTAAATTCGTTGACCTAAGTTGTTTTAATCAAAATTACATAAGGAACATATTTTTTTGCTACATTTCTTTTTCTTTGATTCCACACTCACGATGTCAAACTCTAACTTTGTTTTTGTGCACATATCATTTAATTTTGTGCACATGGTTAAAGTTTTAGTATTCTACTTATTTCGTTCCTTCTAATAATGTAATAGTCTTTATATTAGTAATTAGTAATCAGTCGTACATTGTTTAAGCAAAATTAAAATTATAAGCCATTATTTTGAGATGCTGATTTTATATGAATATTTTTGTTCAGTTAGGCTTAACTGCTGTAAATGCTCGGGCCGATGGCGGCGTTCCATTTCAGAACGTTCGGTCCCGTAGCTGCGCTTCGTTTTCCGAGCGCTGGTCCTCAAGGGGTTAACAATGACTTTTCACGGTCCCAGGTGGTCCACTACAATGTTAAAGGCATTCCATTTAAGGACGCTTTCTACTTGAGGACGATTTTTTTGTGGTCCCTTGAAAATTGTTAAACAGAGAGTCAACTGTATTAAATAAAACTTTGTACTATGTGTTTTAATTTTTGTGCTGATTTTACTCACAAACCATCCTGTCATCACCTACTCAGTCTTCTATATTGAGCCTGCTCTTTGAGGAATGTTATGTAATACTAGCAAAAATACCCGGCGTTGCCTGGGTCAGTAATAATTGTGAGAAACAATCGCTACTTTCTTTTGTTTTCTGTTTTAACTGAAAGAACTCAAAACACACCGCTTCGACGTCATTAAAAATTGAGTTTCATCCTTACCCATAAAAGTAAAACAGCAATAAGTATTCGCAACTCCAACGAACTATAGAGGGCGCTGCAGTCAGTCTAATGGCCGATGAAAAAACTAAAACAAACGCTCGCTGTAACGTATAAATTGCTTCTAAACTTAGGAAATGAGAGAAATTTTTGTTCGCATGAAAGATTTTTTTGTTTTTTATTCATTTGAAAAGAGTTTTCAAAGTCTTTTGGTTATTCTGACCCATGTAGAAAGAGATTAGAAATCAAAAGGTATTACGAAAGTAAAAAATTAATGCAAAACACACAGTAAGTTGTTCTGAAGCAACCATTTAAACGATGTTGAATTCGAAATTTAACAATTCTTGATGAAACTACATTTTTATTGTAGCCATATGAACACTATAAATATTTCATGTAAATAAACTTTTGTTTATCAGTGTTATCAAAAGAGGAAGATGAAAGTTCTTTGTTTTGTTTGGCTAGCGCTAATTGTTTTACATTCGGTTTCGTATGTTTCTAATTTCTGAATTGCTAGTCGACCCGTGCGGAACTCCGCACTGTACTTCGAATCGTTTCATAAGGCATTTCGCTCTTTAAAAATTTCAAAGAAAGAACATTATGAAGATAAACCGAAAAAAGTAAACGGAAAAAAGTAAGCGCACAAGAGAAGGCATGTAATTTGAAGACATCAGTAACAACACCTCGTTAAATACAACGTTGTGATAATTTGATCATCGCTCCCCTTTTGGTTGTACGTATTTTCAATGCAAACATAAATATCATTAAAAGTGTGGCTGAGTGACACGTGAAAAATCAGTAATTTTGCATGTGAAAAAACAGGTTGTGGCAAATACAGTCCTGCCCATGTGAGCATCTGACGGAAAAAAAAAAGAAACATTAAAGAGATATTTAGTGGCACGGATTCGAACTGGCGCCATTCTGATTAACAGTACGACGCTCCAACAAACCTAGCAACTGTACCTTCCTTTTCGAAAGCTATACATTGAAGGAATGCGTAATAAAACACAGTAAAAAAGTTTTTGCCGAAAAAAATATAATAAGGACATGCGTCTATGTTTTGTCATTAGCCAGCATGATACGATTTAAAATTATTCGTAAAACATGGAATTTGATTAAAGAATGAGAAAGATCTCACGTAGCGATTGAAACAAACATTCTAGAGAAATTCGGTTGAAAAAATGAGTGTTTTTATTTTTGAATATTCAACAATTTCCCATAGCAGGCTTCTTTAACCTATACGGCTTAAATGCCCGCACTTGTTTTTCTTTTGATCGAACACTTAAAATTCAAAACCAAAACCAGTTGAACTGAGTCCGTTTTTTAAGTGTAATTTTTCGAACGTAGACACAATGTTTTTTTTTTTTTCAGCCGAAAGCAGAGGAGTAGAAAATGATTTCTCACTAATGAAGTTGATAATAATTTTAATGTTTTATATCGTATTCGAATAAGTAATTAAAGATTTACTGGTTGAAACTCGTAGTTTTAATTTGGCGTAGTATTTTTTCATTTGTACAAAAGTTCAAACACTGCTATTAGAAAAATCTACATTTCAGCATAAAATGAAAATGTTTTTCTGCACAAAAAGGATTCCCTTGAGGTATATCTAATACTTTTTTTTATGCTCAGTGGTCTGGACGGAGCTTATAAAAAGGGGAAGAACACCCTTCGATTAGCAGTCAACTTATCTGAATGATAACTGTAGCCTGCATAAAGGAGTTGAAACTCCAAATAGCATTCCCACTGCATTTATTTTATTACGTGTGTTATCTGTTGTATGTTATGAGTTCATGTAATGCGTAATATTACTGTAAATTTGCTATTATATCGGACAGCCCGAACTGACCCGAAGTTCAGACAGTTTCTAACCGAACGCTCTACCGAAAAAAAAAAACCCCACAGGTAATTTTAATTTTTTTTCTTGCCGAGAAGTGTTTTTATTTTTGAAAATTTTTACAATTTGTTATCGCAGGCTGTTTAAACCGTTATGACTTAGATGGCAGCACGTGTTCATCATTTAACAGCACGGTTAAAATACAAAATAATTTGAACTAAGTTCTTTTTTAAGCGTAGCTTTTCAAATGTAGTAAAAATGTGATACGCTATTTTTTTGTAAAAAGAAGAAAAATATATATTTAAATTGAGGTAGTATTTTTTTTTATTTGTACAAAGAGTCAAAAACTCATTAGAAGAATCTATATTTCAACATACGATTTATTATATTTTTCTGAACAAAAAACAATTCCAATGTATTCTGAAATCTTAAACCTGATACTTATATTTTCGCTTACATTATGCTTTAATTTTCTTCCCGGAGCCAAAACTTTAAAAAAAAAACAAAAAAAAAAAAAAAAAAAAAACCCTTACAATCGAGTAAGGGTTAGCTCCGTGTTGCATCAAGTTTTCATAACAGCTAGGAGCGTTTCTACTTCATGTATTCCCTCATATTTGTTATTCATTGTTCATGTAATGCGCGATATTTTTCTAATTTTTTGATGCAGACTGTCCGGACGTGGGCCCGAACACGCATTCTCCGGGTTACCAGTCGAACGCTCTGCCGATCAATCTATTCAGCTCTGTCGGCAACAGTGCAAGTTAAAGTTATAAATTTAACCGAAAACCTCATTCTGGTTCTTTAAAGCAGGTTTTTTTTGCCCGAAAAAACAATTTTTAGACCGTGGGTCTATTTTTCGTCAGTAGCCTGCACGATAAGCTTTAAAATAAGGTGTAAATCAAAGAAAATGATCAAGAATTGAGGAAAATCTCGCGTAGAAACCAAAAACAGGCTACAGAAATAATATATAAGGATGATTTAATTCTGTCATGCATCATCAATAAAATTCGCACGGATTCATAGCGGTAGTTTTCTTTTTAATTGATCATCCATTATTTCTTTAAACTTATCGAATTCTGTTATCTTTCTACCATTTTAATCCACACAGGATAAAAAATAAAAATGGTTTACAACTGACATGCAAAATCTCGCCAATTGTTCTCCGCACGCACAATACTAAAACTATAACCCCTAAACTAAAATACCACTATTTTGGCAATGAAAATTCTCAGCGTTAAACATTCTTCATTCCGTTCTACGATAATATATTCAAGAAAATATTTTGCATACTATTCTTCTTTTGAGCTTAAGATTTTTTTAAAAAAAACATATTCTTTCAAATTCACACAACACAATAGAAAAAATTACCTGACATAAAGTTATCCTCTTCGAAAAAAAAAAAAAATGCTTCGAATAGACTTGCAAATGCGAAGTTTGTTAATCCAGAATTTTCATGTGTTTAGGACGTTATGACATTCCATTTACGACAGTCAACTCACTTTTTAGAGGGAAATAATGAAGACTAACATTATTTTGAGAAGCTCAAGAACACCATTAAGGAACAAAACACTTTCTGTTGCTGAAAGCAATCCAAGACACATCGAATGCGTTGATAAATACTCATAACAAACTGCCTATGTTTACGTCAACAGACATACGTGGAGCGCCATGTTTTAGTTTTTTCGGCAGTTATGTAAATACCGCAAGGTAGCGTATTCGAGCGCTGGAGTTCCGAATAAAGAAAGAAAGAGTATTCATTTAGAAACGAAAGCGCAAAGTGAAGCATATTCGGAACTCCAGCTCTCGAATACGCTACCTTGCGGTGATTTACAAAACTGCTGATGAAACTAAAACATTGCCACGTTCCGTTCCACTTTTGTCTGTTGACGTAAACACAGGCAGTTTGTTATGAGTATTTATTAACGCAATCGATGAGTCTTAGTTTGCTTTCAGCTACAGAAATTAATTCGTTCCTTAGTAGTATTCTCGAGTTTCTCAAAATAATGTTAGTTTTCCTTATTTCCTTCTAAAATATGAGTTGATTGAAAATGGTGAAAGCGAAAACTGGATTAACAAACTTGGATAACGTTATACAAGGTAAAAATTTTATTGTTTTGTATGAATTTGTAATAATATGAGTTTTTAATCTTAAATTAATTTAACTAACCATCTTTTACAGCAGCATTTAGTTGGAATGGACGGTATGCAAAATATTTTCTTGAATATATTATCGTAGAACAAAATGAAAAATGTTTCACCGAGAAAGAATTTACTTTATTCCTTTTATTCTCAGCTGAAAGGTTTCGCCAAATTTGTTTAGGGTTATAGTTTTAGTATTGTGCGAGGAAAGTAGCCTTGGCGAAATTTCGCGTTTTTAGTTAAACTATTTTTAATTTTTATCATGAGTGGAATAAAATGGTAGTAAGATTACAGAATTCGATAAGTAAAAAGAAATAATGGTCAATCAACTGAAAAGAAAACTACCACCATATATCCGTAAGAATTCTGTAGATGATTTGCATAACTTGACATAATTAAATCGTAACTCAGAAATTAGAAAAATCGAAACAGAAAAATTTTAAATTAATCGATTCGGGAATTCGAGAGAAATAACTCAGCATGCAAAACAATAAGCGCTAGCCAAGCAAGGCAAAGAAGTATCATCTTCTTTCGATAATAATTTGTAATGTCATATTGAATTTTCTAGCATTAATTGTTGTTCTTGTCAGGCCACAATTATTATTTAGTTTTATCAAGAATTGATAAATATCGAATTCAACATCGTGGAAATAGCTGCTTAGAACTACGAACTACGTAGTTTGCATTAATCTTTGACGTTTAGTAATGCTTCTTGAATTCTCATTTCTTTCTACGTGGGCCAGAATATCCACAAGACTTTGAAAATTAATTTAAAAAGAATAAAGCGAAAAATATCATACATACGAACAAAAATCACAACACTTTTAGCATTTTCTTCGTTACCACATGCGTTTGTTTTACTTTTTAAGTCGGCCATTAGACAGTGAAAGCAGTGCCCCCTATAGTTCGTTAGAGTTGCGAATAAAAATTTGAAGAATTTCCAAAATATATCTAACAAAAACAAAGATCACTAAAAAAAACTGCGAGCTTTATTTACTTAAATAGTACACAAAAATAAATAAATAGATAAATAAAAAGCTCTCTACTATGTTTACTTAAGTGTGCTAAAAGTGAGTTTCCAAATGTTTAAATGACTTTAGACTCATGTTTGCTCCGGAGAAGCCTTGATTCAAAATTTACATTATGATTACTTTTAATATTGCTGTTGTTAGGCAACGAATTTTCGAAACAATGGGTTTAATCTTTAATCATTTGATGTGGAAATGACATGACATTTACTGCTTTCGATCACGACGTTCTTAAACTGAGTTTTTTAGCAATAAATTATAGCCTAAGTTGTTCCCCGATTATGTAGCAATCTATGTCGAAAAAATGGTTAAAATCCCTCCAGTAGTTTTGAAGTTTACCCCGGACATCCGGACAGTATAACTAGTGGCACCCGCACTGCTTCGCCCGTAATAGAAAAATTAAAGGTCTTTTGGTTCGCTTGTATATTTACAAATAATGTATGGTGAATTTTCTCGCCAATTGGCTTGTACCGACGTTACGGTTCCACGTTATGATAATTTCGTATCTCGCCAATTGGCTTGTGCCCATGTTACGGTTCCACGTTATGATGATTTCGTAATTTATGATAGTTTTTTTCTTAAAATTGGAATAAAAAAAGAACCACATCGAATTTTCAAAAAATCGCTTCGAGGTGCACACCCCCATGCTACATACTAACTTTGTGCCAAATTTCATGAAAATCGGCCGAACGGTTTAGGCGCTATGCGCGTCACAGACATCCTACAGATATCCTACAGACATCCAGACATCCAGACATCCTCCGGACAGAGAGACTTTCTGCTTTATTATTAGTAACTAGTGATACCCGCACGGCTTCGCCCGCAATAGAAAAATCAAAAGGTCTTTTGGTTCGCCTGTATATTTACAAATAATGTATAGTGAATTTTCTCGCCAGTTGGCTTGTACCGACATTACGGTTCCACGTTATGATAATTTCGTATCTCGCCAATTGGCTTGTGCTCATGTTACGGTTCCACGTTACGATAATTTCGTAATTTATGATACTTTTTTTCTTAAAATTGGAATAAAAAAAGTACCACATCGAATTTTCGAAAAATCGCTTCGAGGTGCACACCCCCATGCTACATACTAACTTTGTGCCAAATTTCATGAAAATCGGCCGAACGGTTTAAGCGCTATGCGCGTCACAGACATCCTACGGACATCCTACAGACATCCTACAGCCATCCTCCGGACAGAGAGACTTTCTGCTTTATTATTAGTAAAGATTGTGAAAATTGATTAAAACATAACAAATAGCAGTGATCTCTAATTATCAAGAATGGCAATGTTTGTATGTGTGTTTTATACTAAACTATTGCATTTATAGCCATAAAATATAGTCACTTAATAGACCTCAGTTGCCAGATTTGTGACTTTAATCCAGAAAGTTTTTATTTAATGTTTTGTCCCCTTTTAGATGATTTTTTACACTTAAGTTTCCCATATGAAAGCTGTTGATATTCCTTGTAAAAAAAAATGAATGCATCTATAGAAATAATTAAAAAATGGCTATTGATGTTTCTTTTTTTATGACATAATTTGCCAAATTTTGGTGGGTAAAAAAAAAAAAAAAACATTTTAAAGAATTTTAAATTAAAACTAAAATAACCGCATCCATGATTTTTATCCTGTTAGATTCCCAAAATGTTTTGATATAATAGTTTAACCATTTTATCTGCATTTCGAACAAGATCGATCTAAATAACTCTGGCCACTGATTTTTAATACCTTTTTTTTTGTTGTTGATGATGCCAAAGATTTTATTTGCATGTGAACAGTAATTTTCTTGTACCAGTCCTTCCGTTTCTTACTGGCTTAGCATGTGACATGCTAAATTTAGCTGCTTTTTTTCTCTCTCTATCTTTTTTTTTTTTTTTTTTGTGGCTAAAAAGTTTTTTAAGCATTTTATTTTCATTATCACTTACACATTTTATACTGTTCTCAATAAACAGTATAAATGTGTATAAAATGAAACCCACCTTCCCTCTGAATTTGCATCCCCTATCTAAATATGTTCATGCTTAGGTTCTGTTTTTCTTTACTATTTTTTTAAGTAGCAACTCTCTAGTTAGTTATGTTGCAAGCAGCACCATGGGCATACTGCAATTATACAGTAGCTCTCAAAAGTTTTGAGCTGGTATGGTTTTTTGTTCTAACTTTTTCTGTAAGCTAAATTTTTCATTAATGTAAATTATAAAATTTATTGCTTTGATCATCCTACATGGCACAGGAATAATAATATGAGTGGAAATTGTTATTTAAAGATATTAACTCAAAATTTAAAAACTTGAGATCGAAAGTTTTTCATAAAAAAAAAACTTTTATTTAAATTAATCATCTTAATGTATCATTATACATCAATATTTAATGTGAAATTTGCATATCTTTTAGCTGTGAGTGGTGCAGCACATTATCTGAACATGGAATTAATAACTATCTTCCATAAGGTTGAATTAGATATTTCGGCATATTCCAGTTGTAAATTTTGAAGGATTTCTGCATTGAATAACGTTTCTGTTTCCCAACTTTTCTCTGGATGTGTTCCCAAAGGTGTTGGATTGGATTCAGGGCCATGCTTAGGAGGCGGCAAACTGTGTGACCGCACAGGGCCTCTAAAATATTTTGAAGTTAGGGGGCCGCTAAAATATTACAAGAGAATAAAATATTTCTGTGTGAAAAAAAAATCTTTTTTTTTAATGGTACCAACAAAGAGAAAATGCAATGGGACAAACTTGAGCTCAGCACATTAAAAATAGGCTATTTTGATTAGAACAATTTTGACAGCCACTTTGGATGCCAATATCTTTTAGAAAATCAATATTTTTGCTCTGCAACTATAACCCATTAAAAGCATGTATACTGACAATGGAATTACAAAGTAAGAGCTTTTGAATCATTTTTGTTCAGAATTTATGATATTCTAAAATCCAGGAAAAAGTTTCTCCACTGCGTTTTTCTTGCGACTTTGCTGGCGTGCTACACAAAAGTTAATGAACTCAAATTCATAAAAATACTAGAATACATTGACAGCCAAAAGTACTTCTAAAATTTCAGGTTTAAAATGTGATAAAATTTCTCGTAAGCTGAGCTTAAACATGGCAATTTACCATGATAGACAGAATTTCAAACTCATTTTTCTATCCTTATTCAAAAGATCACCATCGAAGAAAAAACTATTTTGGAAGGAAAACATCCATCTGTTCTTTCAAATCGTATTAACGAAATAAAGATGCGACGTGACAAACTTGAGCTACAGCGCTTTGAAAATAAGCTATTTTTTACTTGAAGGTTTTGATAGCCACTTTGGATGAAAATATCTTTAAAAAAATATATATTTAAGTTCTGAAACTGTAATGCATTAAGAACAAGTATTTTTACAATGTAATCATAAAGTACAATTCTTTGAATTATTTTTGTTAAAGTTTTATGGCAACCTAAAATCTAGGAAAAAATTTCCCCACTGGGCTTTTTCACGAATTTACACACATGCTATAAACTCTAATGAGCTCAAATTTCCAAAAATACTTGAATGTATCAACAGCCAAATGTACTTTAAGCGCCTTAAATTTAAGGCTTTTAGTGTTATAAAATTTTCTGTAAACTTAGTTTAAACTTGGCGCTTTGGCGCAAAAAGCTGATCCGCCATTTTGGATCACATTTTCCGGAGATCCTAGATGCTCAGAATGTGGATCTAGGAAGCTGAAAATTTGCATAGTTTAGTTTCAAAGGCATCTCTACACTTGTATAAAATTTCATCAAAATCAGAGATGGTCGAGCGGGGACTTCTAGGTCACTTGACATGGAATGACTCTTCTATATTTGTTAGTAGTGAAAGTAAGTGAAAAGGCAGAAAAATGTCGAAATCTTTCATTCTTTTTCTGAACCTTGTTCTGAAATTAGATTTCAGTTTCGTGTTTCATCCCCCCCCCCGGCTGAAAACAACGCAATTTAGAAACCAGTCTTTATTTCACCAGTCACATCTCTTTCGAATTCCAAAGATTTTCTTTGCAACCATATTTTATGTCATATTTTTTCACATTAATATTTTGTAATTACTTATAAAAATCTTAAGCTAACTTATATAGCTGGGTGACACACTACAGCGGGTTATGTTTTAGGAGAGAATAAATAAATAACAAAAATGGTTATTTATCGACTATTAAAACAAATTTCGCACAGGGCGGCTAAAACTCTAAGCATGCCCCTGATTGGATTGAGGTCACATAGCTCACCCGGTCAGTCCAGTAATTTGATTTTTTTAGCAGTAAAAAAAAAGTCACTATTTTGGAGAAATGCTCAGGATTATTACCCTACTAAAACATCCATCCACATAGCATTGTTTTGTAAGAATTACACACGTCTCTAAACTTTTTAGAGCTACTGTATATGAAAATTCAAACCAATTGGTTGTAACGCATCTAGTAGTTCTAAATAAATGCTCAGTTTTCTTTACATCCCTCCTTCATGTTACTATTTTTATCATTAACATCATCATTTTTGTGCAACTTAAAGGTGAAAATATTGTTTCATGAAAATTCACTGAGATTAATCATTTTTCTTTCTTAGATCCTAAAGTTTGCGAGTACTGTCTAATATGCCTTTCTAGCTCTAATGGAATAACTTTATACAATTTGCCAGACTTGAGAAAATGTATATCTTTTCACTATAGCTCATTAGAAGATATTGAGTAAGTATTTTCTTTCATTTATCATGTTTGTACTTTTCTCTATAAACTCTTCCTGAAATATATTTTCTGACATTAATATCGAATGTTTTTGCGTATGCTGTTTAGGTAGAACCTAGGCAGTTCAACTGATTTTAATGAAAGTTAGTACAAAAATGCTTCAGAACCAGTGATGTTCCCATCAATTTTTCTGAGGGTATACTCCCAGTAATCCATTACGCACAATATGTGTATGCGATCATATACGGAATATGTCATTAGATGAAATTTTTTGAAGCTTGAGGGTATACGCTATATGTCTAACAAATGTTTGAGAGTATATGGCGCATATGGAGCATACTTTATGGGAACACCACTCTTCAGAACATGCCAAAATGCAAGTCAAAGTGATCTCAAGTATTTAGATAAATTGTGAGAAATGCTTAAAATTTTATTCAGGAGGAAAAGAGAGATTAAAAAAGAAAATGATGTGATCCAACAAACTCAACCTACTCATTGAATATGAAATCCGTTTCAGTTTCTGGTAAATTATCTAAGCACTAGAAGATTGGGTGAAACAATCTTATCAAAATTTGAATTGCAATAAACCTTTCAACCAATCTGAGTTTCAAACTTTCAGGGTGAAAGCTTTTGGTTGTGTATCATCAATGTCAGTATCCTCCCTGGTTTCATACTCCTTTGTCACTTCTGAAAGCTCTTCTCCCAGTGCACTCTGAATTGTGTGAGTTTAATAACTTCACTTCTGAAAAGAGCTCTGGAACCAATCACAAAAAATGTCTCTGGTGGCCCAAGCTTGCTTATTAGCATTCCAAAAAGCAGTTTATTATGGGTGATCTGCAATCTCATGACTTATGATTTTGAAGGAATGGAAAATTTTATTTGTTTGCAATGCCGCATCCACGTAAAATAAAATAACGGTGTGAAATCTTAAACCGTGTATAATCAAATTTGAGTAAAATTAACCCGCATAAAACGAGGGTCTACTGTACATGCTTATGATGGAGTGTTGAGTTCTGTTTTGACATTCTGCTTCATATTGGCAAAAATAGAGTGTCACACTTTATACAGTAAACTTAAAATAAAAGCATAGTTTTGTTATATCTATTTTTCTGAAATTGATTGAGATTTTATTCATCATGTTTTGTTTTCTCCCTATCCATATTTAACTAAGATTTTATTTTTAGGATTTCATCCAAAACATCTTTTGCATATAATGGCCTCTTAGTGAGTTTAAGTTCACCATCAGAATTCCATATATTATCTTTGTCAACAGCAATAACAACCAAGCCAGCTTGTAAACTAGAACTCCCAGAAGGAATTAGAAATGTTTGTAAACCTTTGGAAAATATTGTTTTAGAAATGCAGAATATTAGTTTAATTAATGGTAGTGCAAAGTAAGTTATATAATTTTTGTATTCATACTTTATAATTTAAATTATTCTAAAATTTAAACCTTTATGAAAAAAAAATTATCTGCATTTATTATGAGAGTGGAGTTTAGTGGTTGCAACTAGAAAATAGTTTCAGGAGACACTTTAAAAATGTTCCCCATACACTCAAATCTATTTTTGTGCGGTATATGAAAATTTCAAGGAAATTGGAACTCAGTTGATGAAATCTATATTATATAAAGGTGACAGTGTTTGTTTCTTTTTTTTTGTACCCGATGGCTAGAGCCTCCATAGCACCTACAGGTCTGAAACTTGGCATAAAATTTGAACGCAGCCCGGGGGCTTGCACCTGGAAGCCAAAATTCTAAATTTCTAATTAGTTTTTTCTTAATTAAATGTTTTATGTAATTTTTAACTTCTTTTTTGTGTTTAATTCGTCGCAGATACCCAACCAATCGCGCCAGGAAAATATTTTTTGTAATATAGTGTAGGGAATTTAATTTCAAATATGATGACTGAAAAAATTTTGAAGATTGTCCGATTTTAAAACTTTTTATGAATTTTTGGAAAAACCTTTATTTTGCGTTTTATCTTGGGTTTAACGTTTTTCTAAACCCAACCCGCCAAAAGTTTGAGAGATTTCTTTCTGAAAATTTAGTATGTAGTAGAAAAAATATTTCTCCCTCTTCAGAAAAAAAAAAGTTTCCAAAAAATACGCGATAGCTTTAAAAGAAAAAAAAAATTATGAAATTTTGAAAAAAACTTTATTTTTTGCTTTTTCCTGGGTTTAATTCTTTCTAAACCCATCTTACAAAAAGTATGAGAAATTTCTTTCTGAAAATTTAGTATGTAGTAGACAAAACATTTCACCATCTTCAGAATTTTTTTTTTCAAAAATATGCAATTGATTTTTTTTTTTTGCAATTTTTTAAAATTCAAATTGACACATTTTATTTTCTACCGTTGATCTAATCAGGAAAAAAAAAGACTCTTCCATCTGTGACCTCATGATAGAGCATTTCCAATTGTTGTGATGTCATGCGTGGATTTCGATTTGCTTCTTTTTTTTGCCTATTGCTAATGGTAGCATTTGCTTTTTTCTATTTATGGATTCTTTCTTTTTCCAATCCCCCCTCTCACGCCAGACGTTTCGCTGTTATATTTTACATTCCATATTTGCATACTTAATTTAATTAAGATAGTGAGGTTTTTTTTTTTTTGCAAACACTACTTTTTGACTTTTTTCAAACTTTGGGAAACAGAGAGAGCTTTTTTTTTGCGCTATTTAATTTAATGACTACAGCGCAGTTTTTTTGAATGATCTTTGTTTAGATTAGGAAATGGGCGGGGAGGTTAAAATAAATAGAGATGGATAAAAAAAAATTAGAGGTAGATTGTATAGGTAGATAGCCGGTGAAGGTGGCAATTTTGGCAAAAAAAAGGTGAATGACACAAAACCCAACTGGAACTAAGTATAAAAAATACGAAAAAAGATAGATACAGATTAATTAATACTGCTGCCAAACTTATTTAAACACCGCCATAGGCGGCGAACTTGGACATAAAAACAGGTGGCTACTTTTTGCACACTACGGGGAAAGAGACCTTTTTTTAAACCATTTAATTAAAAGAATAACGCACCCAGTTTTTTGAAAACTGGATCTAGAAAATAATTTAGTCAAATTAAATATAGATTGTTTAATAACGCCACCAAATTTAAGCAGCCGCTGAAGGCGGCAATCTTGGCATAAAAAGGCGAATGGTAATATTGATGTATAGAGATACAGATTCATTTATAGCATCGCCCAATTTATTCAAGCAGCCGCCAAAGGCGGCAACTTTGGCGTACAAAGGTGAAACAGCTGGTCCGCGCAGGCGACTAGTAATTTATCAAACAAGTGCGAGGTAGTCCCTACAAGTGACAGAAGTGATTTTGAACCAAATTACTATAAACAAGTTCATGTATTGTCAGACTTTGAAACATAATGGTTATGTTTTGTTTAATGGTAATACGTTTTAAAAAGTTTTGTACATGTAAAACAAGAACATATGTGAATAATTTTTTTTTAAATGTTCACATGTGCATTTTAATCAGATTATAAAAGGTTTGACAAGATTCCAAGTTGCTGCAGTGTATTAATTCATTTAAAGAAGCAATTCCTAGTTATTTGGTAACAGTTTGGGTTATTTTATGCATGACTTTTTTTATGCGGCACCCATCCGCCGCATAACTTTTTTTAAACTCTTGCAAAAACAATTTTTCATAGCTACTCATAAGGTTTTGAATGGATTTTTTTTTTCATGTAGACCCTATCCACTGCACACAAAGAGGTTTTGAGTGTATACACATATAACCTTTAGGAGGTCAAAAACTGGGAGAGGGTGTCTTGAGTTGGCATTCTCTGCATTGTTTTGATAACATCAATGTATAAAAAAATTGATAACATAGTGAAAAAAGTATTTTAAGGAGAAGGAAATAAAATTAAACTTTAATAATGGAAACTAAAGTTAAGTGTCGAGGAAGGAGTTCGAACCTGGGGACCACCCCCTTTGCCAAATAATGATTAATACTGAATTACTTTCAGATTTTTAGCTAAATGATAAAAATTCCTCAGAATATGGGAAGAAATCCTGTATTGATAGCATTTAATATAACAAAAACTTGATTAATTTTAAAAAAAAATATTATTATTATTATTATTCTGGAGGAAAACACCACATAATATCATGAAAATTGTTAAGGAGAGAGGCTAGCATAAGTTGATCTGAAATTACCAAATATACTTTTAATTCAATAACCAAGAAGTATATTGCACTGCATTGTACTGTCCATAACTGATATCATACTTTTTCAACATATTTTACACACTCCTTTGTCACAAGTGTCACATTTCACTTTACCCCTTCCCCTCCCAGTCACTTGTCATGCTATATTATAGAAATATAGAAAAAATATTTTTGTTTCAACCAAAATGTGATACTGCACTTGCTACCCCCCCTCCCCTTTTATTTTCATTAAATATTTGAGGTTTTTCACCCTATGAAATTATACTTACTAAAAAAAATCTTTTTTTTATAGCTTGACTAGTCATAGTAGTCTTTCCGAAGCAATAGATCCTCAAGTACAGAATGAACTAAATGATATAGAAAATGCAAGTGAAGAAGCAAGGTATGCCACTATGTTTTTGTTTCTAGGGGATAGAGAATCATTGTTTAAAAGTTACATCAAATCGATGCTCTTTCAATGAAGTAAGGGGCAATCTTTGCTTTGCTTTGTTTAGTGAAACCTGTGTAGTTATAGCTAAATTCTAAAGACATGTTTTCAAATGTTTTATTTCTCCCAGTTAGAGAGGGATTTAAATATCAACTAATACATAAAATAAATGTATCTTTAAAATATTATTAAACCCTCACCATCTTCTCTTTTCAAATAAGAGATTGGAGGCATTTTCAAAGAGTTCTACATCTCTTATTCTCAAATATAGGTCTCAATAATGATGTGGCATTGTAAAATTTGAAAATAAAAATAAATAAATAAATAAGAATGAAAATCGTTTTGTATGTATAACAACTGATATATATATATGGGTCATTCCATGCGAAATCAGCAAAATTCGCAAAAAAGTGGTGGCCACATGGTAACAGATTTTTATGAAATTTGGTATACAGGTTCCTTTTATGCCTATATAAAAATATCTAAAATATTTTTGCTTAAACTTTTTTATTTAAATAGTTACATGCGATTGAAAATTGGTCAAATTGAACAGCATTCTCATAAATGCTAAATGTTGTACTTTTGAAGGCTTGTACTTATTAACTATTTAATGAAAACATAAAAGTTATATGTCTTCGCAATCTATGGAGTAGGGTAATCAATCTGATATCAGTAAAATTTTCAAAGTTATTATAGTTAACTTTTAACCGAGTCTCAAAAACTGAAAATATTTCAATTTTCTCATAATTAAGCATTTTATTTTTTAATCTCAATCTTTAAGGAATGCATTAGCTTTGATGAAATTAATACCCAATAATGTGCTAAGTATCATAAAAGAAATACCTTACTTTTGAAGTTGTATTTTAACTCATTTTTCTTCAAAATCAGTTTTAAACTTTGTGACATTTTGTAAAATGATGATTTTCCCCTTCAAGTACACACAAAAATTCAAATGAGGGAAAATTCAGACAACTTTAAAATTTTTCAAGAATATAGAGCTGTGTTTCTACTATTTGCTTGAAGAAACTCGAAATTGGTTTTTGATTTCCAAACGTAAAATAAAATTCAGAAAAATAACATTTTCTTTCTGTTTTATGGGTCAATCCATACAGGTTCGACGGATGGTTGCACTCGACCATTTTTAATTTTTTTGAAATTCATATCCCTAAAAGCTGCATATGAAAGATGTTTAAAACCTCTTTTATTTTTTCTCTCAACTTTGATTTTTTGAAGGTCATCAAAAGTGATTTTCGTAGTCAAAAATGGGACTTTTAGACCTTTACATTTTGGCCAAAATCTATTTGAATTACATTTATGACAGTTAATTTAACGCTTTGATGTTAAAGTGCATAAGTTGATAGTCTTACATGCTGAGTTACGTAGCTGTACGTTAATAATTAAAATAATGGCAACAGGTTAAAGTTCAAGACCAAATGTAAAAATTTTACTCATTTCAAAGGGGGATAACTCACGTAGGGGACAGAAACACAAAATTAAATACAGCAAAAACTAATCACTGGAACTATGCTAAAAAGAGTATGTAACTGTTGCTGTGTGTTTGTGTACCCTTTAAAGATTACAGCCCCTCAAAATTCGGAAAAATGACATTTTTAGACCCCTATAAACCAAAAGGGGATTGAATTAAAAATAAAATTTCCTGGTCAATTGAATATTCCATTCAAGTACTATACATGTTATACCTATTGTTTTTTGTATTTGGTTTGTAAAAAAGATACAGGTCTTTGAAATTAAGCAATTTCGCTAGTCAATTCACACACTAAAAGAGAAATAAAAAGTGTAAAAACTTCATGGCACCTTCTTAAATTACGTATATTGTGCCCTATATAATACATTATACTGAAAAAACATATTGTAATTTTCAAAGTAATTATTTTAATTTGATAACTTAGAAATATTTGGACATGAATGAGTAGTTTATACTGTGTGGAACCTGTATGGATTGACCCTTATGTGAAATTACGAGAATTCAAAGAACTTGATAAACGACTAAATGATACAAAAGCAAGTAAAATTGACATTTATTTCAATTAAAAAAAATGTACATTTCAGCATGTACTTCATAAACATGCTTTTGAGAAAATGAAACACGAAAGAAATGGTTACTTTTGCTAAACTTACAAAATAAAAAGAAATAACTAATGAAATTTTACCTTAATTCAAGTTACTCTAGTAACAAAAATATGCTGATAACAATGATTAAAATTTAGTAGCATCTAAAAGACACTTCAATATATTATGTAAAAAAAATTGAGTAAATTTAGAGCATTCCTTCATTTTCAAAAAAACATCTGAAATAGAGGAAAAAATGAAATTTTTGGAAATTTTCGATTTTTTTAAAGTACAATTTCGTCATTAAGAAATTCATTAACAGTTACTAAATTAGAGCAGATAGTTACTTATAGATAGTTTTTCAATCTGAATCATTTTACTGTTATTTTTTCATTAAAAGAGCTAGAAGAGTGATTTAAAATCTGAAGTAAATTGGCAAAATTTCAATCTTTGTTAATATCTCAGATTCAAAAAAAGATCCGAGTAAACTTTACTTTGCTGTTTCTCAATAGAGATTTGTTTATATAATGTGGAAATATTTATTTTTTAAGTGTACGTTTATAACTTATGGAGTTATTGAGTCATAAACTGGCAGCAATGAACTCTGAAAATTTAGGCTTAGCGTAAGCATCAACTTCTAATTTCAATAACAAAGCAACAAACAGTTTTTAAACTTTCATACTTTGCATTTCCTTATAGATATGCATGGTTTACCTAAATAAAAATTTTCATTGAAATCTGTGATATGTCAGCCACAGCTGATTTGCTCATTTCGCATGGAATGACCCACATATATATATATATGTGTGTGTGTGTACTGTCTGTTTTCCTTTGCCGAAACCTCCCGCAAATTTGCACATGTGTCAAGTCTGCTCTGATTTTATCAAAATAGGGGTGGATCATGGGAAGAAAAAGGATGCAAATTAGAAATGAAAATAATGTGTTCAGCAAGTAGCGACGAAAAAAATTGCAAGCAGAAAAAGTGCTTATACTCAACCCATCTCCCACTTTTAAAATGGAATTGATCCCAAATACTAGTTTTGGCTTTCAAGAATGGACAGTATGTATGTATGTATGTGTGTGTGCCTAAATAAAACTTTTTGAAGAAAAATATAATACTGAGTGAAATGAATTAATAAATATTTAGCTTCTTGCTATGTAATTCATTTAATTATTTCTACTTTTAGGCGCCTTTCTCTTGCATCTGGAAGATTAATTGAGGAAAACCCACAAGGTATTTATGAAAGCCAACAAGTATTCTTTACTTTCAACTAATTCTAATAAACACAATGTTATAGTTGCAATGTTTTTTCTTGTAGGAGAAGCGCATAATGTACAAAATAATATTCAAACTTCTAGTGAAACTGCTCAACAACAGGTAAAAATTACATATGTGCATGTTATACGTAGTTTGAATTTTTAATAACATGTTGATGCTAAATAAAAAATCTATGTTAGTACGCGATAGCTTTAAGAATTGCATGCAGGAGTTTTACTTTATTTCACAAGAAATCTCACCATGAATGCAAAACATGAGCTATCGGATGAAAAGATATTTGAGAGGAAGCAGATATTTTGCGTTGTTTTAAAAGGATTCCTTATAAGCTTTCAGTGTAATTTTAAATTTATTTCATGTTTCTAACATCATCTATTTGTTATTTGTGTGGAAAGGCAAACGTTTATCTTTTAGCATGTCAATGTTTGCCCCTAATGAATTCTCTTGTTTTGATGTACTGTTCTGGTTACATAATATATTTTATGCACAAAATATTTTATGCAAGTTAGACCTTCAGGTATCAAATCATTAGTTTTACAAAAAGGAAAAAAAAAGGAGGGTTTTTGATTCATAGGTTGTTGATTAATGAATATTTAACATTTCGAAATAAAACTGCTCAAACAAAATTATTTAATAGAATATTGATTAGCATTTTTTATTTCTCAAACACAGATCTTTAAATATGTTTCTTTTTTTTTTTTTTTCAAAAATTCTGAAATGATGTTTACAATGTTAATCATTGAACAGGTTAGTTTAAACTAGTATTAATGTAAGCATTTGAAATTTTATTTTCATGATACAAGTTTTGTTTTCTTAAATAAAAATACCAAAAGTACCTATTTATGATATGCAATCATTTCTCATGGACATATGTCATTCCAGCTACAAGAGATCTTGTTAAATATTTTACTAAGCATTCATTGAAGTATTTCACAGACATATCTTGTTTTTTTTTTAATGCTAACATAAGGATTGATGAATATGAAGAAAAAATGGTAACTGAACTATTACTAAAGTTGTGCAGTATATTTTTGCTTTTTTGTAGCTTTCTTTGCTTTAAAACTGATCAATATTTATTTGTTTGTGTTTTATAATAATTTCAGATCATGAGAGCACCTCTTGCGACTATTGAGGAATTAAATTCCTCTGATGATTCTCACTTGAATGTCAGCAGAAGCTACTGTAAATCCTAGAAAAATTCAAATTATCAACTATAAGTGCAATGTATATTAGATATTGGTTTTATTTGTGCCCCTAGCTACTTCACAGCTGCTTATTTGAATGAACTGTTTTCACTTGGATTAAAACTCAAAAATCACTTAAATCAACCTGGCAAAAAAAAAAAAAAAAATCAAGAAAAAGGGATACCATTAAGAGTTTATACTTCATAAACTACATTGAAATTATTCAATGACTCATTTACCACAATTAACAAAATTTAAATAATGATCTAATTATTTTCTAATTAATAGTAAAGTATAAAGCTGGTTTTTTGATAGGAAGCATATAGCAGTATGCCAGTTTCAAATACAGCAGCTGACCCACAGTTTTTAAAATTACAATATATGGTAGTAGGCACACTTTACCATTCATATTTGTAATATAATTGAAAAAATAATTTATTTAGAGTTTATAAACTTCATTGAACATGAAGAATATAATGTTTTTAAAAGTTTTTAAGACTTGTTTTAATATTGCTTCTGTGCATATTAATTGCACCATTGCTTTTTAATAATTTACCTGTTTGTTTTTCTTTCAATCTTTAAAAAAAAGTATGTTACGCATTTAAGGTTTGTTCATATTCATTACTAAAATGTCATGAGATTTTTAACAAATATCTCCCTACTTTAAAATTAAGAATTATTTTTTATTTGTTGTTAAACTATTTCACACATACATCCCAAAGCTTTTAAAAATAAATGCACTTACTTTACATTATTTCAACATTTTATGCCTGCAAATATGTGATATTTAGACCTTTTATATAAAAAACAAAGTAATACTTTATCCTTTCTTTTAACTGTTTTGTTAAAGTTTCCTAGGTCATATTCAATAAATTTTTCTTTTAACTCTGTTGTTGGACTTAAAAGTATTTTTAAGTAAGTATATGATTAAACTACTGCTAAAAATGTTTTGAAGTATTTTTCTTTTTTTTGTATTTATTCATTTACTTCTAAACATGTTCAAGTACACAAATTGTTTCAACATTTTGTTTTATGCTGTGTGTAAAGTCTTAAGTTAGAAAGCAAACTATTACTCATACGTCATCCAATAATATTGAGGAAATATCTATGTACATTAGAATGTGAAGCAATGTTCAAAGTAATTAGTTAAAAGAACTCTTTTTGCATCCCACAACTTTTTATTTTTATATTTACTTCATTAGTTTTTGTCTGATATTTCATTCTTGCATTTAATTTGGGATTTTAATTCTAAGAAAAAATCATTGAATTCTGCTGGTACTTAATATTTCTATGCATTTTATTTATCTTATTTGGTACTATACAGACAAAACAGTTAAGAGTATTCTGAGTATGCAGCAATTTATTTTTTCATAAATGAATCTCTACCTAGTATTTGAATTTCAGAATACTACTTTTAAAATATTTATTTACTATTTCATGCTTTTATTTATTGCTCATGTTATTTATTATATATTTATACACTATGTCATCTTATGAATTTAACATGAACATTATTTTAAAAAGTCATTTTGGCTACAAAAGTTGATTTTTTTATCCAGACAGTATAAATATGCATAGATTCATTCAATTTTATAAAACAAAAAATATGTTATTCTTTAGCCTATGATGTTTTTAGCAAGACACATAAAATATGCATCATTTAATTTGACTTCCTAAAGATGAAAATGTATTATTTTTTAGCCTATAAAATTTCAAAGCACTTTAATAAATTAAATATTATCTTATTATCAACATTTGAACTCAGTTAAATTTTTAAGTTCAGATATTTCATCTCAAACATATTACAATTTCAAAATACATTCTTTTGATGTTAAAACTATATATATATATATATATATATATATATATATATATATATATATATATATATGCAGTGTAATTTTTCACAGAAATGAAATTATTAATATTCATGTAGCTTTTTAAGCAAACTGCAGAAAAATCATCAATTTAAATATAAAATATTGGCTTTATTTTAAATTTTTATGAATTTGAAGATGTTTGCATTAAGTTTATCTTATAGTATACATAATTCTATGTATATACTTAGATCACACGAGTTGAATTCATAACAAGAGAAAAACTTCAGAATTTGTATTAGTTGGCATTGCAATTAACTAGTGAAAGAAACATCAAACTTCCCTCACCAAGAGCAATACGGAAATATTACTTACCTCGATTATTCATAATTTACTGATAGTATGTTTCAGTTTGACATATTGTTAATACATAATTTTTCAAAATTTATATAGAAATTTTAATGCAATTAACAACTTTTGTCAACTAAAATTCTAACTCAACTCGGGCACATTAAGAAATAAATTAATACCTTTGCGCTGAAAAGTAAGAGAATTTTATTAAAACTGTATGATTATCTTTTATCTTTAATAACATAAATATTTTCAAGATAGTCATATGTATACATAATATTTCTGTACAAATTGAATGGATTTAATTTAACTAAAAATGCAAAAAAAAAAAAAATGTAATTTAAATTATTGATTTTTCAAGAAACTCAGTTTATTAAAATAATAAGAATTAATTTTAAAACTAGAATTTTCTATTATATTCTTGTTTTTAATGATATTACAATTGTAAATGAACAAGGATTGTCTTGAAAAATTATACTGTTTTAATAGCACAGGATTTAACTAGCAATGTAATAAAAATTATTGCTTAACTCTCGATCGGATTAATTTTCAAGATATTAGGGAGACTGATTTTATATTTTAGTTCTTGAGAAAATATTACAATGCAATCCATTGTGTAATTGTTACATGCTGGCAATTGTTATTCAATTTTATACTGCTTACGTAACAATTCATTTGTAATTATTATGTGATGTTTCTTTTGTAAAAAAAAAATAAAGTCTTTCATGAAGTTTAAATTTACAACTTTTAGTTTTATTTTCTTAATTTATACTTGCACACTATTGTAAGGATCATTATTGATTATTTTCAGTACCTTATGTTGAATATTTGGTAACACAAAAATCATTTTGAACATCTTGGAAGATTATTTTTCTGGTAACTTGTTTTATATACTTTTGAGCAAATGTTTTCATCTTGTCTGTGGCCAAGAGTAAAGCAAAGTCTGTGTTTTTACTCAACCACTTATGTTTATCACATCTTGCACTTTGTTACACATGTGTTTTTTTTTTCCAATTCCCCATGAATGTTCCAAGATTGTTATAAACATGGCTTTTCTTATTTTCGACTACCACCACAGGGGTAGAAGTGACGGACTTGTCACATATAGGACATTTTCCACAAAAAATATAGGACAAATATAGAACACATTATATGAATAATTTTGCTATGAAAAAAGAAATACATATCATATATTATTTAGTTATTCTTATCAATGATTTCGTTTAAAAAAAATTTCAAACAAAATTATAACTTACATCTGAAATGACTTTCCTGTAGTTGAAAGAAATATTTTTGAAAAAAGTGTACTTAACAGATTAAATAACTAAACAAAATTTGAACAAAGATAAATTTTTATTTTTTCTTTCCCACTTATGACCGCTCTTTGATTTTATATCTAAACTGAACCCTTTACCACTTGTATTAAGAAAAAACAGAGCTTGAGAAGGATCCTTCTGACGTTTTTCAGAGTTTTCTTTATGCTTAAATGTTTTAGCATGCAGCCTCAATTGCGAAAATCCACTATTGCTTATGGGCACTGAACAGTTGCAAAAATGGCAAAAAGCGGTAAAACCATCTTTTCCTTTAGTGCACCATGCACCAAAATTTGTACAATTAATGTCCTCCTGATTCAACCACTCCACACGAAATTTTGTTGAGCGATGCAATTTCACCATTATAATTCCACTTATTACCACAAACTACGTTTTAACATCATAAGGAACTAACATTCCACAATCCCAAAATTCCACAAAAAAAAAAAAAAAAAAAAAAAAAAAAAAAAAGATTGCAAAAAGAAGATTAGAACATTCCGATCAGAAAATGCACTGAACACAACACATACCAATATACCAATGAAAACCAAGATGGGAAAACAAAACAAATGGCTGTTGCCCCCCCCCCCCTAAACGCAAAACTCTAAAACCAACTTCAGATTAAATTCTCGAAACTCCAACCACTATAGAGTGACGTCACATTGCTGTAGCCAATGAGTGAAGATGTCTGTCGTAGGATTCAGTTAGTCGAGTTCTTTAATTTGAAATTCGTTTGGGTACATATTTTCAACGAAAAATCCGATGTCAGGAAGTTTATTTACTGTTCCTTTTAAAAGATATATTGGGTAAAAAACGGGAATATAGGAAATATAGGAAATTTTTGAAAAATATAGGAAATATAGGACGATTTTGATGCTTTTTTTGAAAATATAGGAAATATAGGATATATAGGACTACTTCGACCGCTGCACCACAATAAATCACAACGTTGCTGACTTAGGGCCTTCCAAAAAAATATCAAAACCATTTGCAAAAATGAAGTAATATTGTAGACTCTTAAAGCTTGTAAACTTTAAAATTATAGGGAAAACCTCACATATGTTAAGGCTATTTTCCTCAGCAAAATGGGGTTTCAAAGAATTTGAACAACGATAAAAAAACAAGGCATTGAAAGAGAATTGTTTATTATTTATGAAAATATATACATAAAAATTAAACACTTTAATGTGACTTTAAAACTTTATGTGTTAAAAGGAAAATTTTTGTACATTTTGATAAAGCTTGCTTTTTCTCTCCCTTTAATTTAAGTCCTTGAAGAGTAGTAGTCTGAGTAGCTGTCTCGATTTCATTTAAACTAGAGATTGCTCTGTATTTAAGTATCCTTTATCAACTAGATGTTTTTGCGGTTTTAAATTTCATCAAAAGCTTTAGTGCAGAATTTTTTATCTGAAAAGGAAGAGGAAAGGAAAAAACATACGACGGGGGAGCGAAAAGGAGAAAGAAGTAGCATTTATATCAAAAAACTATTTTATTTAAGGAATGAAGGAATCTTGCTTATAAGGGAGAAGAAAATGTTGAACTAGATGAGCAGATTTAAAAAAAAGAAAAAGAAAAATGCTCAGCAGAAATAAATATTTGTAAAACCCCTGATTTTTTCATGCAAAATGTAGGACAGAAAACAAACTTTAATTTTAAAATGCCTTGCTGATTTTGCAATTTAATTGTTATTTTTACTTCATTGCATTACATGAAAGCTAACAAACTCAACATCTCATACGTAGCAATGTCACAGAAGAAATAATAAGCAGTTTGGTCAATTGAATAAATCTATGAGTTATGCAACTGTATAAACAAATAAATAGTTAAATAGTCTAAAAATTAATATGATTTCTTAAGAACAAGCAATGATAAAAACATAAACATTAATATGAAATTAATCACACCCTTTGTGACATAAGACTTTTTTTTCTTTTGCTAAACTGATCAGAATAAAAGTTTTCTGAATTGGATCTTTGGATCAGATGATTATAAATAAAAGAATATCAAATGAAATAGAAAAGGTAAACACTTAGGGTCACTGTGGCCTTCCAAAAATATCTTTATTCAGCAAATTTTGTGTGATGAATCGGAAAAGCTAAAATTTAGATTTTCACTTTGTAAAAAATTGAGAATACCGTCCTTAAACTTTTAAGTTTGGGGTGCCCCTGATTACAATTTATTAAGGAATAAAGCAAGATCATGCATAAGTCAAAGTAAGAGCACTATCACTTTATTGAGCATTGTTATGGCATACTTTGCTTATTTACTTCAATTGATAATAGAGAATATAGTATAAATCTTTTTTTATGAAAAACACTATGTGCCATTAATATTTGCTTGCGTCATTTATATCATCAACAATTAAAAAATGCTAAACAATAACCACTTTTGCATGCAACCGTTCTTCAAAACTTTACCAGACTATGTTCTGAACTAAAAATGATTCATATGCACACAACAAAATCAAGAACAACAAAATATTTATACTTTGAATTAAATAATTTAATTAAAAATTAACTTTTAACTATAATCAGTTCTACTGTTAGAGAATATTCTTGCCATATATGGATTGAAAAACATGTTAATTGGATCTAATTTTTGACGCATTGCACACCACTTCCCAAACATAGGATACATATGCTTGAAAGTTTCTTCCTTCACCGTATGAGCCTACAAGAGAAGAGAAAACATACATTAATTCAAGTATGCATATTTAAAAATTTTTAAATTCAAGACATAACAATTGAAATGGAAGGAATTATGAGTGACCACAAACAAAATTGTACTCATATGGGTCACCCCCCCCCCCCCTCTAAATCTATCTTTAAAGAAAAATACTTTTTTACTACTACATGACTTTAAAATGCTATAATATATATTTTATATATGTAGGAGTCCAATTATCTGAACTCCAACTATCTGAATTACTCTTGGTAAGAAGACTTTGCCTTCTGCCGGGTTAATGAATTTTTCTGTTGCATTTTTTTAATGCTCATTCTAGTGTAACTGTGTTAAAATAGCCTAGTGATAATAAAAAGTATTTATACTACAGAAAAGTTTATTAACCACAAAAAAAAAAATTCTATTTCGCTGTGCATATTCACAATATTGTAAAAATCAGTATCATATTTATTGTAAAGTATACTACAATGTATTAAAAGCAGAGGAAAAAGGCATTTTTGTTATGAATTTGATAGTTTTGAAGGGCACTAGCACATTCTTTTAGGCATTTATGAATTTGGTACAAGCATACATCAAAAATAATTGGCTTAAACAATTTTTACTAACCTTAGCCCAATGAGGACGACCACCAGCTTCTAGCATAATTTTTTCATAAATAGACCAATATTCTGCACAGGGAACATTTTTCCCGTAAGGCCTACAAAAGAAACATATTTGAGGATTAATGTTGCATGTGACTTTGAAAATAGCTCAAAAGTACTATATTTACATAAATAAAAAATATGAAAAGCCATTTACCTATACATGATGATATTTATGTAACAAGAATCTCGACCATAAGCTGGGCTTATAAATATATTATCAGATTTAACAAAGCGAACTTCTAAAGGGAAATGTATATAGGTGCCAGAAGATTCAATCCATTCTCTGAGTTGCCATAAAACCACACCAGTTTTTTCTCTAAATCAAAAAAGTACACATTATATACATAACATTAGAACACGTAATATAAACTTAACACATGAATACAACAAAAATAAAACAACAAAAGAACAATTTTAAGTTGAATTCAATTAAAGAAACATATATTAAATCTTTGTTTGGGGTGGTTCAAAAATACATGTAAAAAAGAAGTTTCTCCTAGATACCAGGACACCCCTCAATGTTTTTAGACTAGTGGATAATAATATACTGGAAGAACTTTAGCTTCCTATTTCAAATGGGGAGGATCGAAAGGGGGAGGATCGAAAAAAATGAAATTTCGAATCTTAATTTGGAATACCCAACAAAAGCTGTGCATGTGTAAGAACAATACACACGTAAAATATTATCAAGTTTGAACAACTCCTTGAGGGTCCTACCAAGGTTTAAATTTCTCCAAAAATAGGAAAAAAGGTCAATTTTCCAAAATTTTTATGAAAATAATAAGGTTTAAAATTTGTGTTTTAATACTATTAAAATGTTTCCTTTTAACACGTTTTTCATGTAACTTCAAAATTATTTATTCTTTGCAGTATTAGGTTCGCACACAAGTTCGTGAAATTTCCAAAAACTGACTTTTTTCAAGTCCTTTTTGCACATTGCAATATTTTTTCTTTTAAAAGTCCTTTTCTTTTTGCAATGACTGTGCAGAATGCAGTTTTAAATGGAAATGAAATTATACTTTATTATATTAACAGCTCACCACCTACAACAAGGAGCGTAATTGCTTCAAACTGGATTAGTGGTAAATTGTCGCAACTGTCTAGCAATTTACCTATTGATCCTGCAAAAATTCACATGGACCAGCAGTTTCACCATCAAGTAATGTGAACAGGTGATGCAAAGGCTGCTCGTATGCAGTTCTCAGATTAACCATGGGACAGGATGTCCAATTTTATTCTCTATGGCCAAATAAAGAGAATTGGATTTTTCAACCATGGATTCCTCGCTTATGGTTCTTCTATGGTATCTGTTTCCAACCATTTCTTTTTGTCATAATTTTGTCTTTTCGCCTATCGAAAAATGTACTTTTCAAACCCTTTCACTTCTAGTTCGCAGGTTTTGAAGAGAAGCACGTACTTTGTCTGTGACACCTGTGACACTTCTGCCGCTGTCTTCGAATTGTATTCCTATCAACGACTTTAGAGCGATAACTATTTGACACAGTACCAAAATCCTGTAATGTTTCTGAAGCAATTGCTGCAGCACATCGCACATCTGTCAGAACTGCCGTACCAGTAGCACACTCTTGATAGCGTTAGCAGAAAAAGCCTCATTTGTTCCACTTTTGAAGTGACATCAACACCAAAAAATGTTGATGGCTCTGTTGGCGGGGGTATAGCCGTTGCAAATTTTTCTTCTTTTGGAATTGAAACAAAAATTTGCTGTTCCTCATCAGTGTTATTACAGCATCTTGTTACGTAAGTGAAAATCTGAAAAAATTATTGATCCTGTCATTCAACGAATGCCCATTTTTGCCACCCGGAAACTATTCTCTTAACAGTTATCACTGATGAACGAATTACATCAGAGAACTGGCTTTGCGAAGATTATGAAGGCCAGACAAGTGGCTTCTGTTCATGAAGAAATAAGAGAATTCTATAATTCAAGAATTAACTTTAATGCATCATACTCTGATGTTATCAACCGGCCAGAATGTGCAATAACTGCTACCCCTCTCCTATTTTAGATGGCATATCTAATGAAAGTCTTCAACAATAGATTGAAAGCACCAACGCCAGTTTTGCATTCGTTTAGTTCTCCTTTCACACTCAGATGGTGGAATGCTGTGCTAATATGGTTACAGAAGCTTCTTTGTTTGTGATTAGTCAATCCGCAAGATGGCTTCATAAGAGCAAAAATCAAATTTCGAAGTATCATGTCATTGTTTGAATCAAAAAATGATTTCAAAGAGGTTTCATGAATGGATGTGACGAACTGACTATTTTCTGTGGCTTTAACTAACTGATACTTTTCAAGTCCCTCATTTTGTGAAATATTGATGCTTATATGTCAGAGCGACTGTGTGTGAGTCAATATATCTTCTTTGTAACCAATGCACTTCTCTCTATGTTTTTTTAGTTAATACAAATAAATCATTTTGATAGTTTACTTCTAATGTAAAATAAGTAATAAATTTACACTTAGTACATGTGACTCGGCAGATGGAAAAGGTAGAATAGAACTCCAAATGCAGCCACCTGTTTTTAGTGGGTGCTGGGCTGTAAATGTAATAAAGTTTAACTTCACTTCCGTTTAAAACTGCATTCTGTACAGGCGTTGTAAAAAAGAAAACTGGACTTTAAAAGGAAATATTGCAATGCACAAAAAAGCTTCAAAAAAGTCGGTTTTTGGTTAATTTCGCGAAACTTAGCAGCTTATGTGCGAGCTTAATGGTGCAAAGACTATAAATAATTGTAAAAGATACATGAAAAGAGTGTTCAAACGAAGCATTTTGACCGTATTTTAACAAAAATTTTAAACACTAGTATTTTTATAAAAATTTTGGAAAATTAACCTTTTTTTCTGTTTTTGGAGAAATTCAAGCCTTGGTAGGACCCTCAAAAAGTTGTTCAAACTTGATAATATTTTACATGTGTGTTGCACTTACACATGCACAGCGTTTGGTAGGTATTCCAAAATAAGATTCAAAATTTCGTTTTTTCCGATCCACCCTAGTGCTCAACCCCCTCCCCCAATCTTCATCAGTATAAGGAGGGGGGTTAAAAAAATATATTGAACTGAAAAAACTGTTACATTTTATAATATACATGAGTCATATGCATATACATTGCAATAAAATAATTATTTACAAAAAAAAAAAAAAAAAAAAAAAACAGCTGGTTAAATAAAATGTTTATAAATTTGTGACATTTTCTATTGTACAGCCAATGTTAAATTGAGGGGTCATTAAGCACCGTCTTAAAATTTTAGTAAGAAGTTAAAACTTTTACAGCATAATACTATTAGTAAGTTAAAAAAAAAAGGAGGTGTCCTGGAATGTAGCTGGAAAAAAAAAAAGTTTTTTTGAACCACCCTGTTTTTGCTCATTATAACAAGAAGTTTAGTCCATGTTAGAGTACCAAGTCTAGACTAAACCCTCACATTTAATGACATGAACATTATATTTTAACACAAGAAACCACGCTTTCATACATGAAACAAAAGTAGTCCAAACTATGACTTAACACACTTCAGAAACTAAATTTTGAACTTAAAATAGATATCTTTTCATTTCATGTTCTTCCTGCAATCTGAAACTAAAATTTTCCTTTTATTATATTTCTTGGAACAAGTTAATTTATTTCTTTTTAATTTTTATTTTGAAATAGCTGAAATGGCGTAACACATTTTTCTTTTTACAGAAAATTACACCTATATTCATGCTTTAATTTATTGTTGTACTGTTGAAATCGATTCATCAGTAAAGAATATTAAAAAAGGGATTGTATACTTATAATTTTCACATAAAATTTTAATCAAAATTATGCAAGTGCTTGCTTTTAAGTTAGATTTTATGGCTTTTTATTTGCAATGCATTGCTAAATAATTATCTCTTTAAAAATGTTACCATTCCCAAATCCCCCTCTCTGGTTTTACTTATCCCCAAAATAGCAGCTTAACAAGCATCTATTGATCAATTCAGCAGATAATATAATAATGACATTGATCAAAGATAAAATTACAACGCAACTGTTTTTGTCAATTTACAGGCTTTTTGGGTTTGAGTCTTTGTCCTAAAGTGTCTCCACATGGACTGTTTATCCAAATGGGGTGTTCATACTTTCCAAGCAGTGGCATGCTCTCCCCAAATGCTGTGGAACACTTTCAGGCAGCAAAAACCCTCAATTGAAAAAGAAACAGACATCATAAAAACAACCCAGCTAGAAACTTCAATGGTGCGCAGGGCCGGATTTAGGGTAGGGCAGGCGAGGCTACTGCCCCGGTGCCTCCACAACAAAGGGGTCCTCACAATAAAATTTTTACAAAATATCCTAACTTTCACGGGTCAAAAATATCGGATATATGCATATATATATCAAAATTTTCGGATATATACCAAAGTATCGGATATTTTCGAAAATATGATCTTTTTGAACCCTGATTAGGGGCCTCCACTCCTTCGTTGCCCCGGGGCCACCACACTTCCAAATCCGGCCCTGATGGTGCGCCTTCCTGGGCACCTGTTTTACAGACTGTCCTTATCCGTCTAATGAAGCTGTTCAGGATGGGATTTATATCTCACTGGAATTTTTAAGGGCTGACCATTTCGAAATAGGACTCTAAAGGTTCACTCTTAAACTAATGGATATTTTTAAGGATTGTAACCTTATGGAAATGGGAAACTTTAAGTAGCATAATGTCCTGCTTCTAGTGGGGCTCACTGACTATTTATTGTTTTCGAACTGAATCGATTATTTCAGAAAGGGCATAAGTTCTACGAGAATGCATTGGACTTACACCCTTTCTGAAATAATCGATTCAACTGTTATCCTGTTCCATTTCACCTTGTCTCAGTTTCTTTTCCTTTCTTTTTTTTTTTTTTTTGGTAAAAAGAAGAAAATTCATCAAAAGATCTAAAACTCTTACTCTTGAATTGTAGTTTAGTAATATAACCTAATAAAACATTTAAACAATACATATTTCTTCCGTAAGAATAAAAATACTTACATGGGAATAGACCACTCATTAACATATTGCTTGAACAGACAATCGTAGTTAAAAACCTTATAGCTGCGATCAATTTTTGATGTAGAAGAAGAGTAAACTAGATTATAATAAAATCTATTTAAAAATGGACCAAACTCGGGGAAAAAGGTGCTGTAAAAACAATATATATGTATTATTAACAAATCACAGAAAACTAATTTTATATTTTTTAAACTTAAAATAGCATTGATTTAAATTAACCTTTTTAAATATTACTTCCTTTCACATAGTAAAGGAACTATTGTACTCTCAAAAAAATTTTCACTCAAATATCAGCCTAAATTTTTTTTAGTGAAATTGGCTTTTAGTTCCAAAAAAAAAAGGAAATTGCAATTTTTTTAAAGGGTCTGAGGGATATATTTATATATGAAAAATACAACTGGCAAAAATAGTTCTTTCATAGCTTTACATCCTACTTTCCTCAAATAATGAAAAACTGATCACTTTCCTTCCTGCACAAATCTCCTCTATCAAGATAATTATAAGTTCTTTAGTCATTCACATCTTATTTGGACAAATTAATGTCAAAAAAATCCTTTCTCTTGTTCAGTTTTCTTTTTAAAATCACAAAAGGTTTTCGCGGATCACATGAAAATTGATCACCAATCACAGGTTAGATTTAAGCTTCTTTTAATGGCTTAGTTTAACACTTTTCGTGTGTTAGTTTAACACACTGAAAAATGCATTCTTCAATCGTATAACTTTTTTTCACTCTATGCTCTAATCAGATTATCCCCAGCAGCATTTGAGCCCATTCATTTGGGAGTCTGCAGTATTTTTTTTATTAAAATACTAGAGGGCTCTGCCCCTGCTTGCTAACGCTCACCAACCCCCGAAGATTGCTTTGCAATCTTATTTGATTCACAAAGAGATTTCAATCGTCAGTTAAAAAGAAACAGATTTAAAACGCATTAATTATATTTTAAAACGCATTATTATATTAATGTTTTATTTAAAATGCGTTTTAAACGCCTTTTGGATCAAAAAGCACCCCTTCCCCGTGTTTCAAAATAACTTGTACCAACTTGCAGATTGCAAAACTGCAGTTTTGTATATTCATAGTCACAGTAATATATTATGCTCTTTAGCTTGGGGATTGAATTGAGTTGAGCCTAAGATTTTCCGTTAAAATCGAAACCCTTTAAGTTTATGAATAAGGGAAAGAAGAAACATGAGAATCGAAAAGACGTAACAATGTCAACGCCAAATAAAACATGAATAATATTAATGGAGATAAGGATTATTCAAACTTGAATTTTAATGGCTTGTAACTTTTTTTCCTTTGGAGATAGAAGTTCAGTGTTTCGACCATAGGTCAAGTTAGATCTGGAGTAAAAAAAGCTGCTTTTTTAGTGGTGTCAAAAAGAAAACTGTAGGACAATTCCTGCGCTTTTTACCGATAGATTTAATGAAGAAAGTAGTGCCTAAATTTTAGCTAAGCCTAAAAAAGTTAGAGCTAAAAATGCAAATAACTTCCGCCGTAATAAAGTTAGAGCATTGAAACAAATTGCGTAGAACGCGGAAAATTCTACCCCTTCCAACGATATATAATATTAATATGTGCAAGTAATTTTTAACCCCTTTAATAGGAATAATAGGCAATTTATGCAAAATTTGAGCTTAAAAAATTAATTACAAAAAAACTAATATTAATTTTAAAAAATAAAACCTTAGGTGCACACCCCCGGGGTTCGAAATAATTTTGAACGAAATTTCAAGGCTGTAGGTGCTATGGGGTGTCCTAGAGGCATGTCCGCCACGGATTTCCTTCCAGAATTTTTTTGAAACCCCTTATTTTTATTTACTATAAAGAGAAAATTAAAGTTTCTTGTAAAAACTAGGATTTGTGAAAAATCTTGCGTACTTGATCAAAAGAGTCATTTAATGATAACATTTAATTATAAAACTTAAATCATAATATTTATGAGTTTTGAATTATGCATAGTTAAACTTACCTAATATAAATACAAAACTCTAGAGAATAGTAGCCAATGCCATACTCCCAAACCCAGCGCCACATCTTTTGTGCCCAAGAAAATTTCGGAACTGGCTGAATAAAGGATTAGATGGACAATTTATTATTCTTAGGTCATACACAAATTTATTCTGTTTAATAATACAATAATAGTGCAATTAACTAATTGTGATGGACAATTTATCTACTATGAACCATGTGGTGAAATAGAAATAGTGGGCTATCAATAAGTTTTTTCTGCTTAAAACCCAAATATTAGGCATATCAAAAAATTGCTACAAAAATTTTCATTCCAAATCTTAAAAGTTAAGGCGTTTTTTTTTTCTTTTTAGTTTTAAAGAATGTTTTTTTATATTATTTTCAGAACATATATCTATTTTTATTTGAACGCTGAGAAGTTAAAGTGTTTTTATTTTGTTTTAAGACCTTAATGAACAAAATAATTATTTAATGCCTCAAGCTGTAAGGTTGATTTCTCAAATGTATGCAAAAATATTTCATGTTTTGAACACAGGTACTTAGAAATGCAAGGTAAAAGAAAAACACAAAAACACTTTTCTTCAAAAAGAAAATTCATTATCAACTCGTTTTTGAAGGTTATGAATATTTAATAACATAAACCTTGAATATGCAAAGAAACAGATTTGAACAGGTTGAATTTATGAAAATACAAATGGTGGTTCATAGCAAGAATGCTTATCATCGTTCAAATACTACAGAGCACTCCTCAAGAATTAGATCCCACAAAAGAAGAAAAAGACTTCTAAAACATACCTTAAAAACTTCAATGATGTAGGCTGCATGATTACCCCCTCCCCCTTTGCAAAGCTTACCAACAGGAACAAGCAATATCAAAATCTGGTTTATATCAGTTACTGATGTAACAAATAAATAGGTATGCCTCGTTATCATGCACCCTGAAGGTCACATTACATTTTCAAAGACCTGAATTCTTGACATATAATCTTAATGTTGAGTCGCTCTGAATTTTGGGAAATTGCTTCCTTTAAAATTCAGGTTACTGCAACACTTTAAGCTATTCGAACAGGATCAAATTTTACTTTACAAGTGAAATCAGTAAAATAAAATACACTAGAAAAAAAAAAGAGATTCATTGTAGGATTTTCTGATATTCAATATGAGACTTATGTTATTCTAGTCCATGCATGTGACCCCCCCCCCTCCCTTCTCCAGGTGCCAATGAGTACTGAAATAAGTCCACCATTATGTACTGTAAAATTTCAAGATTTTTATTCTAATTTTGCATAAAATTTTTTCGACTTTTCCATCATAAATTTTTAAGGAATTTAAAACATATTTTAAATGCATGATAAGCAACAGTTACCATTTCTGTTCTAGAGCAGTGAGAAACCACAGTCCCATCTGTATGTGGAAACCATAAAAATTTGAAATGTTCAGAGCCTTTCAAATGAACATCTAGGTTTTCAATTACCTTAAAAACAAATTAAAAAACTAATAATATATGATAAATCAGATAATATCAAAACTTAATTGAAATGCTATGGATGAAATATTTCTATAATTTTACCATTTTCATGTAATTTTTATATTTTATGCAATCAAAAATGAAGAGAGTGAAAACTGTTGATAATATTTATAAAATAAATCAACCAATTAGCAAGGTTCTTGGTCTGAATAATTATTACAACAGCAAATATTCTCACGAATAGAAACAATCTTCTTGTAACAAAGGACAGAAAGAGAAGCCCCCCATCAATTATAATACATATACTTAATTTTAGCTTTATTTTTTGGATCAAATAAGTGTTAAACTATTGTTTTTATGAATTTTTACATAGCTTGAAAAGCAAAAACAATCCAGTTCTGAATTATTTAAGATACCGTAAGTGTGACTGCCCTAAGTGAAACTGCAACTACACAAGAACTTTGTGATTAGTTTAAATCAGGGGTCTCCAAACATTTTTACTTGAGGGCCATGCTGAAAATTTCTGGAGGACAGGTGAGTCAACAATCCAATGTATTTCAGTTCGGATGGCCTAACCCCCTCCCCCCCCCATACACCAAAATTTTTAAAAACTTTAGCGCTTAGTGGTGTTTTTCTGAGATTTTTGAAGCTTAGTTTTCTTTTAAAATGCTTAAAGGAAAATATACTATCAAATAAAATAATGTTTTATTATTTTTTTTTTCAATTTGAACTTTCTGTACCCCAGACAAAATCTGCCACCTGCCGTAGTTAGGAGACCCCCTGGTTTAAATACTGTGCCACTTTTGTATGGGCTACTGTGTTAGGAACGATTGTGTTGGGTACCAGGCAAGTGCTGCTATAAATTTTGATTTTTACTTGTATTTCTAGGAAAACAGTTATGGATAGTAGTGCTTTAGTCAAAACAAGAACAAATTACTTGCAATCACCGCAGTTCAACTCAAAAAAAAAAAAAAAAAGAATAAATACAAGCTTAAAATTTTAATAATAAAATATGAAATTATTATTGCAGATGAATACATAGCTTGTACTTACATCTTTCAAATTCAACCCATACTGTCGTAAATGCAAATTGTATGCAGGTTCACATTGAAAAGTGACATTCAATATCACTCCAAGTGAGCCAAGACTACAAACAGCTGATAAAAATAAATCTTCATTTCTGTCTGCAGAAACAGTGCTTATAGTGCCATCATACAGCATTAAGTCCATTTCAACTACCTATGAAAAATATTGGACAAATTCAGTTAAAAATCATTGAATTTTTTGCTCACCAGGTCTGTGAATATGAAATTATAATTTGCCAATAAAATGGTTCTAGCTATGAATGTTATCACAGTTAAATTGCGTCTTTGGCGCCATTTTATTGTTTTAACTGATACAGATTTTAAACTCACATTACAACAAGTTTCATACAATAGCATAGTTTGCAATAGCATTGAGTTTGTTGAAGTTTGCATCTGGAAACTACAATTTCGGACTTCAGGCCCCCCCTCCCACCTACCACTTTTATGTGGTTTAAACAGTTGGATGGGGTCCTGAAGACAGCTCTGTTTTTTGATACAGAGCAGGAGCTGAGCAACCCATGATCTGTCCCCCTCCCGAGAAGTATGGGAACTTGGAGGAATTTGTGACAACGAACATATATGAAGAGGCCCCAGTCATTATGAACGAACAAGGAGGATTTTTGATCGGCTGGCATTGAACCTGGGACCTTCCAGTTATGAGTTCGGTGCCTTACCAATCATGCCACCAGACTTGGAAACTACCATTAGTGGACTGTAGTGATTTTCTGCTACTATTTGAAGAAAATTGCAAGAGAAGTGCATTGACTGCTTGTCAAAACTTTTGGTGAGCATACTCTTTTTAAATCATACTGCTTTGACTGGTTTAAAAAAAAAAGAAAAAAAAATGTGATGTTGAAGTGAAAACATCACAATATTCCAATTTTGTTGGATGATCATCATTCTCAAACCGGATAACTTATTGATTTAGATTTGCGACTTGGGAATCAATCTCTATTCATTTCAAAATCATGGGACATATACAATGGACGGGAAAAGTTTTCCCATAGATGAATGAATGATAGCATGAAAACTAAAAAATTTATTGCAAAATGCTGCATTTCAGGCAGGCAGGTAATTTAGAGGAATCAGTGGGGAGAAAATGTCTAACTTGGCTATCAGAACATAAAGTATTTATACAAGCATGTTGGCATTGTTTGTTTCTTCATGTCATATGCGTCAAATACACATCTTTTGCCCCCAAAATCTTCGAAAGGATGGATCAGGCTTAAAAAAAAGTTATTTCTCTATTGAGTTGTGTCTAGTGATTGAAAAGTGAATATATTTCAAGAATTTTAAGCATAATGGATAATGGGTAACTCTAAGTAACACTTCAACATCAAGAGCAAGGACAAATTACTGTGGATACAAGGATGTCATACATTATGAGCTACTTAAATCAGGCAAAAAACTATTAGCACTAAAAGCTACCAACAAATGATTGAATTGAATTAAGCTTTGCATTAAAAATAATTTGCCAAATTTGAAAAACTATAGGGGAATGTGGGGACAAAGTAAACAGTTAAGATGACTTACTTTTTTTCAATATGCACACATTTGAAAATTTGTTATGAAAATTAAGGTAAACAAAGAAAGAACAATATATTTATAATAAAACTTGCATTGAAACACTTGAATTTGTACCTTAAAACCAAGTTGGAAATTTCTCACTTTAATTTCATGGGACAAAGTGTAAAATAAAATATTTTTCTAGTGAAATATTTTCTTTTTGATTATTAAAGATATTTTTGATCAAGTAAATGAGTAAATAAAAGAATGAATACATAAATGAAAAGGAAAGAGTAATAAATAAATAAGTTAATAAATGAGGAAAAACAGTAGTTAGTGAAGTAGTGAATGAATAAGAGAATAAGTGAATGAATGAATAAAGAAGTTATTTATTAAGCAAAGGAATGCAAATGACATAATTAATAAATGAATACATAAATTTATTTGATAAAAGATTGAGCAAGTAAATGAAATGGACTATTTCACTTTGCCCCGCGTGCTTTTTACAAACTGTACAATGTATTTAAAATACAAATAAGCTTAATATTGAACAAATTAATACTGCACTGAATATTAGAAGGTCTCAATTAATAGAGTTAAAATGTTAATAACAAGAATTTTATCATTTAATAATGACAGAAATAACCCAGGTAGCAATAACTCATCGGATTTTGCTCGGCCGATCATCGACTCCTCCTAAACTCATCGCGTAATGCACGCTGATATCGTTGCGATCAGAATCCGAGAACGGTTTTCGATGAGCTGTTTTTTATCGGAAAACTATATCGTTACGATCAAATTTTCCGATGAAAATTTGCCGAGCTGCATTTCATCGGGAAAAAGAGATCGTAACGATCAAATTTTCCGATGAAAATTTGCCGAGCTGCATTTCATCGGAAAAAGAGATCGTAACGATCAAATTTTCCGATGAAAATTTGCCGAGCTACATTTCATCGGAAAAAGAGATCGTAACGATCACATTTTCCGATGAAAATTTGTCGATCTGCATTTCATCGGAAAAAGAGATCGTAACGATAAAATTTTCCGATGAAAATTTGCCGAGCTACATTTCATCGGAAAAAAGAGATCGTAACGATCAAATTTTCCGATGAAAATTTTCGGAGCGAAATTTCATCGAAAAACGAAATCGTAACGATCAAGTTTTCCGATGAAAATTTGCTAAGCTACATTTCATCGGAAAAAGAGATCGTAACGATCAAATTTTCCGATGAAAATTTGCCGAGTTACATTTTATCTTAAAAAAAGTAGGTCGTTTAAATTTTCCGATAAAAATTTTCCCAATCTAAATTTTTTGGAAATCTCCCAACCGTTAAAATAGGATAAATTTTATTATTCGAATATCCGACTATTGATCAAACGTAAGGCTATACGGATCAACATTCAAGTTTGAGAATCGGAGGAAAAATGACTGAGACTTTGACTCCGAATCCGACTCCTGGATTTTGGAAGGGTTTACTTCAATTTGCTGCAAAATCAATTCAACTTTAACTCCACGATTCCAACGCCGATTACCTCACTGGAATTGCGAACAAAATGAGACTCCGGCTCTTGAATGATTTCTCTCTATCTCCAAAACAATTCCACTCCTGACTCCCAAAATTACCGACTCCGGCTCTTCACTAGCTGGCGCCATAAGTATATTCACTAAATAAAATTCTCACTTTCCGTTCAGAAATCTGTCATGGCCTTGCCACCCGATAGATGGCGCCACAAACGATTTTCCATTTAATACATTAATTCGCCATGGAGCGAGCAAAACTTGTCTAGTGGTTAGCATATGAATCTCGTATTCCAGAGGACTAGGGTTCGAATCCCGCCTAGAGCGATTAAGATTGAACTCATGAATCACGCTCATCAAAAGTTGTTAAATTAGAAATTAATTAAACAAGTTAATAAAAAAATAATATATATTAAGTAATTTCCAAATGACGTCGTCCGAAAATACCCCTCCTGCAAGTTTTCTTCCCCCGGTTATTTTTTTTTTCCTCCTTGCTTGTCCCTATATCGTAGTTCTTACTACTTCTCATCGTATTTTCATCCTAAATTCATCGGCTCGGAACAACAGCACTGCTCGTATATTGCTCCAAATTTCATCGTATTTTCATCCAAAATTCATCGCCTCGGAACAGCACTGCTCGTATATTGCTCCAAATCTCATCGTATTTTTATCCAAAATTCATCGCCTCGGAACAGCACTGCTCGTATATTGCTCCAAATCTCATCGGTATAGGGAGCAAAATTCATCGGATTCTACTATTGCCGATGAGACATATTGGAGCAATTTCCGATGAAAACTCATCGGAATCCGATCATCGGCCGATCATCGACCGATCAATGTTTGATCGGATTTCGATGAACGGCCGATCATCGGCCGATGAGTTGATGCTACTCGGGAATTTTTGACTTTCAACTTAATATTACAATACGAGCATAAATTTTTGAAAATTGCTTGTATTAATTTTCAAAGGTAATTTTTTCTTGACTGGAATAGACTACAAGTTAAAATATTATTAGATAAGTGGCGCTAAAAGCAGAGTAAATATTTCACCATTTCACTTTGCCCCGCATTCCTCTACTGTACAAAATTTCTTTTACATGAAATTGAATCATGCGTTTCAAAAAAATGACTAGCTTATTTTTTCAAAGTAAAAATTAGCTAATGTAAGAACCAAATTTATTATTTGATTTTTCTCAAGATAATACTTAAAAAAATTACAGACAATTCAAATTTTATTACACAGAACAAACTATAAATTGATGTTGCATTATATAGTTTTAATTTTTTAATAGGATTAGCTATTTTTAAATATATAATACTTCAAGAATGAACAGAAAAATAGCAAAAGTTTCAAAAATGTTTTAAGTAGATAGTAATTCGAAAATGTATTATAAAACAAATGCATATTTATTTTATAAATGTTTTAACATACATAGGATGACAAAGAACCAAACTTGATTCCTGTACCATGCGTTCCCACACATATAGCTCCAGCAACTGTTATATCCGATATAGACCCAAGACTGCAAAATAAACAAGAGAAATTAAAATTTCAAACATTGATAAAATTAAAATGAATGATTTTAAATTTTACACACATTTAAAGATAAAATTTTCAAAATTTTTTGAGTTCAGAAAATAATCAATTTATACTAGAAGCAATTTAAGTCAGAATTCCAGATCTGAAACTCTATTGTTGTCTCTTAAAATGAGGAATTTTTTAAATAAAAGTTGTATAGAACAAATTTCTGAAAAATCATCAGTTCTATTGACGCAAATTTGAAATGCACAACAAATGAGGAGTTATGTAAAACACAGCTGAAATGGGTAAATTTTATGCCAAAGTGGTAAAAGTTGGACAGTGTGACAATAACAAATGACAGACAGATGCATTCCAAATGTTTCAAGAGCATACTTTTTAGGGATTCAATGTGATGATTTTTTGAATAAGTTTGTTAATTTTATGTACTTTCTCCATAGCAGTATGTATCAAAACAGGCACCTAATATAAGAATACCACTTCATTTTTGACCTTAGCTACTTGATTTCAATCACTCTTCTTAGATAAGTCATTATTTTTTTCCCATAATTTTGTGATCCAAACATCTTCCTATTCATTTCTCTTTTTCTTTTTTTGAACAAAAGATTGAGAAAGTTGCAGCCCAAAGATAAAATAGAGCTGCTGTTCAGGTTCTCTCACTTTAAACAACAGATTACATCCTTCAGCTCCAATGGACGTGACATCAGAATCTAAAAAAAAGTCTATATACTGTAGTTTTCTTCTCAAAATTTTAACATAATTCTTGCATTCATGAATTCCTTCCCCTTCATACAAGTTGAATCCAAGTTCCAAAAATTTTATAAATTTGATGCAAATTAAGGTTTATATAACGTCGCTTTGGTAACAAAATCTGTCCATCAAATGAAACAGAAAATTTTACAAATACTGATATTTTTTTCAGTAAGTTACCGCCCTATAGCCAGCCCCCCTTCCCCCAGGCAGAAATAAATGAAATACATCGCCAGCTTAGTCATTCTAGCCGAGGACTGCAGTTTCGTGCTTATTAGCACTCATCAGCATGTCATAGGAAGTGCCTGAGCTGGAGGTGGAAAACCTCTTAAGGAAATCAAGAGTGCCAAACAAATTGATAGCTAATATGGAATTAGCACTAACCAGACGAGTGACCGAAGCTATGGTTTGGTTCAACTCGAAGATTGAAGGCAAGGCATGGTATTTTCAATAAGTTACCGCTCTATAACCAGAGTTAAGACAGAAATACATGAAATACACTGCCAGCTCAGTCATTCCAGGCGAGGACTGCAGTTTCGTGCTTATTAGCACTTATCAGCCCGGCATAGGAGTGACTGAGCTGGCGGTGGAAAACCTCTTGAGGAAGCCAAGAGTGCCAAACAAACTGGTAGCTGGTATGGAATTAACAGTGACCAGACGAAACTGCAGTCCTCGGCTGGAATGACTGAGCTGGCGATGCATTTCATGAACTACTGATAATGCTTTCTTTTATGACTTCCATGTAAGTATTTCTTGCATAAACCGAAAGAAAGTACGGAATTTTTAAAAAAAATCTTGTGGGATTATGGAAGGGCTGATTAACCTCTGAAATTAGGGGAATCATGGTTTTATTTTGGGGTCCCCCACTTTTTGCTTGGGGAAATTTTTCTTAACATTCTATGCACATTGATACAACACTGAGCAATGTTAATTGGCAAAGCAGAATTCAGAATTTAAGTTATTTCCACCTTACCGACTGACAGAAATATGTTTATTACACATGTTGCATCTCAGGTAATATGGGTAGTTAATAACATGTTGAATATTATTTGACACTTCACAAAGGAAATTAAATATTATGAAAGTACATTGTAACACAGTTGAATAAAATCCCACATTTGAAAATCTAGCTTGTGGCTACATTTTACCAAATGTATATCTGTCATTATTTAATAATTCAAAAAATTTTCGTTTAGCAAGTTCTAGAGTTTGCAATCTCTTTAGAAAATGCAGTTAAATGCAGAAACTGGAATTTTTAAGCAGTATTACAGTCATATTTGGGCCTCCTAAAAATTCTGAGGGAAAACAAAAGCTTCCTGGGCCTTTTGGATAATCAGGCCCAGGATTATGCTCTCAATGCTGTAGGATTAATCCTGCTAAATACCATTTTTTTTCTTCAGTTTTGATGTTCCATTTTTCAGAACTATTTTTGCTACATATTTGCTTAGACGTGTTGATTACATAAGGCTAGTAAATTAAGTACTTTAAACAAAAATAACATAGGACAGTCCGTTTCATTTTTTTTATAAAACATTGAATATTTTTGCACCTCAATCCTCTCACTGCTTATTCCGCAATTTTCACGGGCAATCTAGAAATAGCAAAATTTGCTCTTTTCATGATTTCTATGTACATGACATATTTTAAAAACATTATTCCCTTAATGTATTATTTAACTGTCGGCAATGCATTTTCTAAAGTGTTCAGACTAACCGCTTGTCTATTTTGCAAGCCGCATAATCTCTAATTCTAACATGAAGGAGTTTTACTGAAGGTGTGTTGTTTGCTGCTCATGAAACTGAAAAAAAAAAATAAATAAATAAATAAATAAAAATAAATAAATAAATAAACAGACAAATAAACGAATAAATAAGTAAAATGAAAAAAAAAATCGTAAAGAAAGCCAGGGCCGTGGTAGCCTGATCGGTAAGGCATTGGACTCCGGACCGGAGGGTCTCGGGTTCGATCCTCACTGGTCGAAGACCCACCGTTTTCATTAATGGTGACTGGGCGACGTTAAATATGCTCGTGGTCACAATGTCCTCCAAGTGAAACGATACCTCTGGGGCTGCCAGACTAGGAAGTTATTCGGCTCCTGGCCTGGTTCTAAATTGTCTCTCGAACTGTCCATAGATGGCACCACCATCTATTGTGTTGTCTTTGTGCTGTCCTGGAAAAACAAAATCCTGGAAACATTGTGGATTAATAGAGGTATAAGCTTCCCTAGTGGAATAGCAGAAACCTCAATCTGTGTGTGTGAAAGAAAGAAAGAAAGCCAAATTTGGTGCCGAGAATGCAAAGTAGAACTTTTTCATGAACCTTTACTTGAGATTTATCATACTAAGCAAAATTTCCAATGTCATTTGCATAAATTGAGTACACACACTTTTACACTGTTTTTACCTATAAAAACATAAATATTTCGAAGTGACTTCGTTAAAAAAATTGAGCAGTCAAAGGCCTATCCTATAATAGCTCCTACAATTATGTTGAAAGAAATAATATAGGTTAAAGCACACACAATTATTAAAAAAAGCAATTCCTCATACATACACTGAAAAAGCCAAATTATGACAATATAATTCATCATTCAGAGAGCTCAGCACCATTCCTCCTTGGACTTTGACTTGTTTTCGATTTTTATCGATCTGAAACAAATATAGGAGCGAAAAAATGAGAAGATGCAATTTAAATAATCTTATGTAAACAAGGAATTCACTTGATAAGCAGAGGATGACGTATGCAAAAGTTCCTTACATTCAAAATTTTGTTGAAATTTTGGAGACTAACTAATATATCATTGGTAAAAGCTAGATCTGAAGGAGAGTGTTTACAGCCAACAACTCTAACTTTTTTCTTGGTGTCTTGTGCAAGTTTCAATATCTGAAAGCGAGAAACAATAGTAAATTAATGAAATTGAAGTTTAAAAAAAAGTATCTATAATAACAGTCTATAAATTTTCTATAAAAACATAAAAAAATGAGTAAAACTCTGCTCACATTTGACAATTATTTTGATGAAAGCATTTCAGGCAGAATTGTTTTAGTTACAATATATTTAAATTTATAAACAATAAAATGAGTATAGATGAATCGCAAAAATAAAGACCAAAACATGAGAAAGGGACAAATAAACTTACACTGCTGATTTCTTCTACAGATTTTGGAGCGAAGAACAAGTCAGGAAAACATTCAAAAGTTTCCGACCAATTTTTGAAATGCACATTTTGCATTCCACTTTTCTGTAAAGCATATAAATATTATCCATATGAATAAAATCATTTTGAACATGATGTACACTCTTATTTCAAAACAACTAAGAATTAAATATTAAGGTACATGTTATGCAACAACTGAACATATTTTATTGCACATTTTTGGAATTTTCTGGTATGCATTAAAATTTCAGTAGGTTTGAAAAAGTATGCAGAAAACCAATTTATGAGTAAGTTTTCAAGGATAGTTAAATTATTCTTCATTTAACATTAAATTTATTTTAATTGAAAAGAGAAATGTAAAACAAGCAAAACTTAATGAAAGAAAACAAGTATCACAAATTTTTGATTTGTTAATTTTTGCAAGTAGTAGTCTTATTTCAGTTTTATCATAAAGTGAAAAAAATTACTTTATCATTCAAGAAAAATCTCCATTGCAAATAATAGTAGTAACAGTAATACTTTATCATATGTTATGTCGTAAAAGCTTTTATAACAATTTGAGCAAAATACAAATAATTGATATTTTAATCATGAACCTTTGAGTTACTATTATTATCCCTCATAATGAACATTTTGACAACAAGAGCGAATATTAAAACAATTCTAAACCACAGTTTTTCGTTTTTCTTTTTTTGAAGCAAAACAAAAATATTCATTCGTAACTAAAGTTTAAGATGTATTTTGTAGTATCATGACGATGATGAAATAGAATGGTTGCATTGTGTGCCTAAAAGTAACAAGATAAGAAAAATGTCATGTTGTATCATTTGGAAATAAATTAATTTTATAACAATAGATTACCAATATACTCATGTCTTGGCCTTTTAATTCTAAGGAAGATGGGCGAAATAGTCCTTCATTATCAGCCATGAATATACTTTTTATTACTCTTCTCTTACAATGATTTGAATATTCCTCTTAGATAAAATCAACGAGATAATCTATTTACATGTTTCTAACACATTACATTACAAACTGCACAATTGGGAAGAAAAGGGCGAAGTAAGATACAAAGCGAAGGTTCCTCCTCTTCTTCAAAAGATTGAAACTTACGTACCACGCCAGAAACAATTTAAAAAAATGCCTCCTGACATTATTATTATTTCTGATTCTTATGTAACCCCCCGAAACCCCAAATCCAAATGTGACCACCATTTCTCCCACTGCCCCCTACTTTTTTGAAATGATGTCCGGGAAGGAAGATTATTAACCATTAACATATTCTTCTGAGGGGCTAGAGAGATAAAAAGCAAGGGCGGATTCGGGATATGGTCAAAGGGTCAGCTGACTCCGATGCGACAAAATTTTTTTAACGATTATTATTAAAATTCAAATTTTTAGATCCAAAAAAATAGTTCATTGAGACAATATCAACCTTGTTTTTGCTTGGTTCTGTAAGATGTTTCTTTTTAGCGCATCATAATTCATAGGATTGACCCGAAATGGGAAGATTGGGAGCCGCAGATTGGGCGCCGTCGATTGTGCGCCGCCACATTGGGTGCTGGGAACATTGGGGCCAATGTGCTTGGCGCCCAAAATGCTCGGCACCCAATTTTCCCGGCGCCTAAAGTGTTTAGCGCCCAATATTATCTGACCCCTAAATGCTGGGGGCTCAATGTTCCCGGCGCCCAATATGCCCGGTTCTCAATGTTCCCGGCACCCAAAATGCTCATTGCTCAATGTTCCCGGCGTCCAATCGACGCTCAATTGATGGTGCCCAATCTGCGGCACCCAATCTTCCTAGACCGGGATTGATCGGAATTATTTACTGGGCCATTATTGCTATTTTTAATTTTTAGTTCACTTTCAAAAGTTTTGTAGATTTTTCAGAGCACACTTCCGCCTCCAATCACCTGTCGTGTGTGTGTGTTTTGTGTACTTTTACCAACTATTTTATAGCCAGGGCCGTCGACAAGATTTATGGGCCCCTATGCAACTTTCTTCAGGGCCACTTAATTTTTAGTTTAACCTTTATTAATCTCCTCTTTCCAGGCTCCGCTTTCACAAATATCCAGGGCCGGTCTGGGGACCATTAAAACGACCCGGGCGATTACAGAAAACTAGCCCTTATCTCTGGGATAGATCTCTCTCCCCCCCCCCCCCATATACACAATCTTGCAAGTTTAACGCATTTTTAAAAATGGAAGGAAAAAAGAGCAATAAAACGAATGCAGGGATGTCGCAAGGCGAAAAACTTGGGGAGTGTGAGTTTGGCGGTCCCTTAATTTTTAACGAGTTTTAACAGAGACAGAGAGCGAGGAAGATTTTAGCTTCTTGTTTAAGAGTGTGTCATTATTACAAGACAAGTGTTTTAGCAGTATAAACCTAATCGTATATATAATATTCTCTCAGATATAGGGAGCTCGGTGATTTCTCCTCCAGAAAGTTTCCGAAACTGTAGTTTTATAAACGCCGTTTTTGGACAATTTTTAGTAGTTTGTGCGGAGGGGGGGGGGGGGAGAAAAGTTCTGCCCTCTCTCGTATTTTTTCGAAGCTGAAACTTTAAACCTCAGGTGTAGATTTTCTTCGATTATGATTGGAGGGAGGGGAGGGGTCGGGGATCTCGGTCGGAAAATTTTTCGAAATTGTAGTTCTAAAAACGCAGTTTCAGATGATCTTTGAAGGTGTTTGGGGAAAAGAGATTTGCAGGCCCTCCCCCAGAAAAGTTTCGAAATAGAACTCTGATAGGATTTCGAAATTGAATGGAAGAGTTTTCTGAGAGTTTCTTCCCGGAAATTTGCCGAAATTGTATTTTTAAAAGCGCATTTTTAGAATATCTTTGGTATTGTTCGTAAGAGGAGAGGTTTGGGGGGTCCGCAATTTTTCGAACCTGAAATTCCAGAAACGCAGTTCAAGGGCTCTCCCCCAGAAATTATGAACTCTAAATACACAATTGTGGAATATTTCCGATTGTAAAAAAATGGGGGGTCTGGAAAATTTTAAAAATTGTAGTTTAAAATATGCAGTTTTAGACGACCTATGGTGATGTTAAGGAAAAGAGAGATTCGGGGGCTATCCTCCAGAAGTTTTTTGGAATTATAAAGCCTTAAAAATACGATTGTAGGCTTTCTTTGTTAAAAGATAGTGCACCTTCAGTTTCTCGAAGTTTCAGTTCCGAAAATGTAATTTGAGCCTTTTTTTGACGACAGGAGGAGGCGTTTTCGAATTGTTCCAGCATTGAATTTTTCGTTACTGAAGCACTAAAAATGAAATTTAAGACGTTTTTTGATGGTGTGGTGAGAGAGTTAGGGGATTATTCTCCCGAAAAAATTTCGATGTTGTAGAAAAAGCAGTTTTAGAAGATTTTTGGCAATGTGAATGGAGGGAAAGGTTCGGAGTCCTAACCTGACAAATTTTCGAAATTGAAATTAAATAAATGCAATCGTAGGTGATCTTCAATTATGTTATACAAGGAGAGGGTTTGTGGAATTTTCCACACGAAATTTTCGGGATTGCAGCGTTAACAATGCAATTTTAGAGGTTCTTCGGTGATGTTAGAAGGAGAACAGGTGCAGGGGATCTCCGGACGTCTTTTTGAGTTAAAGTCCAATAGATGAAATTTCTTCGATTTTGAATGATGGGGATGGGAAGGCGTTTCTTGGAGGTTTCGATGGTGGGAGCACTCTCCTGAAAGTGTTTCGAAGTTTCAGTCATAAATACGCATGTGTAAGCCATCTTTAATGACGCTAGGGCGATGAATGGGGTTCGAGAACTTTTTCCCGGTATTCTTTTAAACCCAAGTTTCGAAAATTCACTTCTGGGGAAGTTTTGGGGCGTAAAAAGAAGAGTTTTGAGTTACCCGATAGTCCCTCTTTTTGGCTACGTCCCTATCTTCCTTTTTAATTTTAATTATTGATTAAGATATTGTGGGAAAACCTTCCTCTAGTTTTCCTTTTCTAAAACCGATTGTCTGCCTAGACTTTCTATTACAAAATTTTCAATGATATAGAAAAATATTCTACTCCTAATATTTTTATTTGCTTGAAATACAAGCGTTTGTGGTCCCAGAAAAATAACTTTTAATGTTTTGAACGGATGCGGTGCTTTGCTGCAATATTTTAGATTTTCTTTTCTTAGGCCCGCTTCGCGGGCCCTCCAATCTCTTACGGGCCCCTATGCAATGCATAGGCTTGACCTCCCCCCTTCTCGACTCGACGGCCCTGGTTTACAGCTGTAATTTCATATATTCAAAGCTTACGGAAACTTGACCAGCCGATTGGTCTAAAGAACTATGTTTTTTGATGAAAATTTGGGAGAATATGATCCATGGCGTAGTTTGCGCCATTTAAAAAATAGGAGGCGAGGGATGTGATTTAAAAGGTTTTTGTTCTCAATCGGGGAGGAGGGGGTTGCTCCGTAGCATATGAAGCGATGCGCCATCACCCTAGGAAGGGATGATCACGCCTGCTTAAAACTGATACTTTTTTATTTTTACTTAGAAGGTTGGTCATTGAAACTTGACCCCTCTTACAAACATTTCTGGATCCGCCCCTGGTAACAAGCTCAAATCTCAATCTCGCAGGGTGCTTCATAGCGTTTGAGGGAGGTGTAACATTGACCTCGGAGGAGATAGGCACCCCTCTAGTAAGAGTAAATCAGCTATACAGTTGAACTTCAAATTCCGTATTTTAATGCAATCTGTCTTGTTTGCCCTTTCGAACTTCTGGGACATTAGGAATATTCCAAGTGTCCCTGTCCCACTTATTTTTATTTCTATCTAAGCTCGTTGCCATCTTTTTCAAACGCACTGGGGATTACCATGTTAATGACCGATATCCTCTTCATTTTTAGTTTCTCCAAATCCGGAATGTAAGTTGATAACATCTGAAAAATCCGGAAGTATATCTGGTATGAATGAAAAGAGGCGCGACTTTTCACCTTCTGCTTTGCAATATTGAGGACATTACGTTTGTTAGCCGTAGATTTGATGTGAGAAATGTCAATAGTGCTGTATGACCATATATTTTTTATGACACAAAAAGAAAGTTCGTGACGGAGAAATTCGGGGATATTTTTTGTCCACATTTGGCTCAAGGATTTTTATATTCAGGATGCTGGTCATTCGATTTTTGTTGATGGGATTTTGAAAAATCGTTTTAAATGACGTCGCGCAATGTTTTTAGAGCTGCTAAGGTAAATGTAGGGGGGGAGGAGGGGGGGGGTCAAAAAAATAAAAGAAAAAAAGAAATATTTAAAAAATGACATATATAAACAAAAAAGGGGAAAAAAAAAAAATACATGGGTATTGTAGCAGCAGTAAAAAATGAAAAAAAAGTAAAAAAAAATTATTAGGACTGGTTTTGAGAGCAGATAAGTGGAAATTGATATAAATCTATTAATTAAACTCACGTTTTTCTTGAGATTTTGATGAATTATGTACACAAGAACTTCCCTTGAAGAAACTTAGACATGAATTAAACTTACATTATTTATCCCGAAGTATTTTGAGATGTCGCAAATACTTGGTAATAACTTCCTTAAACAAGTAACGATTTTTTAAATAAAACGATTGATTAACTAACATCTAAACAATGAAAACATAAACTAAAAGTTACTGCTTAAGCTATTTTTTTTTTTTTTTAAACAGATGTACAAAGTAAAACAAATATTTACGTTCTGAAAATTTTGACATTCTGCTTTTTTCGTAATTTCTAGTTTTGGTTCCTTAATTGGAAAATAAAGTAAATTTCCTGTTAAAAGGGGAGGGGGGGGGGGCGTCGCTCCTCCTCCAAATTGCCACCACTGATGGGCCACTAAAGGACATAAAGTCAGCGACAATAAAAGTTTTTAAGAATTCTGTCATTAGGTTATTTATTCATCATAGTTCGAATCTTCGTGCATCATTATTAGGGCCTCGATTTACATGACTAAAAAATCTCTAAAAATGCCTCTAAAAACAGTAAAAAATGCCTCTAAAATATAAACGATGCACAAAATAGAATTTCTCTTATATTTAAACATGAATTTTCCCTTAAAACAATTCCAAAACTGAAATATACTGTCGTGTGCAGGGTAAACGGCAGTATCTGCAGAAATGAGTTTTCGAGATATTTGAAGAAACGCGTTTCGGATTCAATACAAACAATAGGGAAATGTTTAAACGTCTTTTTCGCGCCTTTTTTTCAGCGGAAACTAAATAAGCGAGCTTGTACAATAAAGATATCGTACAGTAGATGACAAAAATGCAAAAAAATGAAAAATGAAAAATTTGTAGTTATTGCCCTTTACCTGCACACGGCAGTATACTTGTCTAAAAATGTTTATATGAAGATAAATTGTGGTACAATGCTGAAAAGCAGCCACCTGGTAAGATGGTGCTAATAAGAAGGTTGTAGGAAATATTGAGTGTTACCCTAAAAGAAGCAGAAATATTATTACAGTTTATAAAAATGATCATACAGCATAAAATATATCTAAAATGTTTAAAATGCCCTAAAATGTATTTAAAAAAATAAGAAAAAGCATTCAAATGAAAACAATGACCGCAAATCTGAAATAATACCTAAAAGTCTTTAAATTTCTCCAAAAGTCTTAAAAATTTCCTAACATTTAAAAATAGACCTAAAATTAAAAAAAAAAATGCAAATGTCACTAAAAAAAAAACCTGGTTTTAATCATTATTATTGCATAAAATCTTCAAAAGCATACTTTAATTAAAAAAAAAAAACCTTATCCTTCTCTATGCTCCAATGACAAGGAGAGACATTCCCGAAATGGCTCTTTAAATCGTGATACTTAAATATGCTTTCTTATTAAAAAAAAAAATAATAAATAAATAAAAATAAATAAATAAATGAATTAAAAAAAAAAGTAATCACGATGTGCAATTATCAAAAAAGTAATTAAGTACTTTTTGAACTGAACACTTTGTTTTGTTAGTACTAATTAGGGGTGCGACATCGATGTCGATGTTTTTGTTAAAACATCGATGTTTTCAACATCGATGTTTACTTTTGATGTTTTTGGAACATCGACGTTTTTTCGATGTTGATGTGTTTTTCTTTTAACTGAAAATTATAATAAAACTTGCTCCGATTTTCTCGCTAGGTAATTAAGTTTACTTGTGGAACTGCTGAAAAAAATCATTTTTTTTTTGCACCCATTTCATAAGATCAATTTTTCTGTGTAGAGGATGATTTTTGGAAATATCACTACAAGATAGCAGAAGATTAACTAGAATATGAGGATGAGGTCAAAGCTATTGGAAGAACTCGTCGACACAGGTAGTCTGGTGCCAGAACAATGTGAATGGCAAGTGTTCCATTTTTTGTCATGAAAGTACGTGTTTGAAATTCTGTAACTTTTGATTGGTTGAATAAAATATAACAAAATAGCATATTAAATTGAAGAAAATTTAAAGCGCTATAACTTTGTCATTGACTATTTTCATGAATACTGATCCCGGGATGCACTAGGAGGAAATGTTTGACAAAAAGATAGAATTTTTCCGAAAATCATCGATTTTTTATAACATATACGAGTCACTCTTCAAAAAGTGAAACTTTTCTGTCATACGCCTTTTACAGTAAAAACGCTAAGGAAGAATTTATTAAACAATTCTTTTTAATTTCATCAAAAATATATCTATTTAAACCTGCCAACAATTTTTTAATGATAATTTTTATTTTAGTATATTTTTTGTTCACAACATGTGAATTCTCACCTCCGTGGCATGTCACGCGCCTTGTTGTTTAATAACTTGTTTAGTTAAAAGTATATACTTATTTATTTATTATTCCTTTCACAAGTGTCTCAAATACTAATTGTTTGAGTACATTGATTTTTTAATATTGTGTTTTAGCTCATTTTAGTACGATAAGGAGTCATGTCACACAATAAATTCTCACCTCCGTTACCTAAACGCTAAATGCCATTCCTTATTTACACGTGGCAGTAATGACGTCAAATTTTATTTTCCACTAGTGGTACCCGCACGGCTTTGCCCGTAGTTGAAAATTAAAAGTTCATTCGGTTCGCCTGTATATTTACAAATAATGGATGACGAATTTGTTGAAAATTGGCTATGTTCATTCGCTCTGCCATTCCACGTCATGCTAATTTCGTAATTTACTCGTCCATCTTATGATAATTTTGCTCCGGAAAATGTTCTTAAAATTGAAATAGAAAAAGAACAAAATCGAATTTCGAATCGAAAAATCTCTTCGAGGTGTACATCCCCATGCTACAAACTAACTTTGTGTCAAATTTCACGAAAATCGACCGAACGGTCTGGGCGCTATGCGCGTCACAGACATCCTACAGACATCCAGACAGAGAGACTTTGAGCTTTATTATTAGTAAAGATGATACAAAGGTACCTCCTTGTTAATTTTCAGATATAAAGAAGTTGTGATATTTTTGTCGAAAATTCAACAAGATAGATTTTGTTTTAAAAACTAAGTGTGGTTATTGTGACTTCTCATCTCCGTGAACTTGAATTTCATGGATGTAATTTAATGTGAAAAAAGAAGTGAACATGTTTTCATATGCTTAACATGTGCAGATTGTAGAAATGAAGAAAAAAAATTTCCCTGAAAAATGTATCTATTAGGCCTATATTGATGGAAAATTCCTCATCTCCGTGAATCTCACCTCCGTGACAGACCTTATCAATGTCATTATTTCTGAGATGAAAATAATTGATAGAGAGGAAATACATCAATCTTAGGCGTTCGACCAAAATTATAAATTGCCAGTACATTACTATTCCTCAAATTTGCTAAATACTATTTTTAACATACATTTCAACTAAAAGAAAAACTATATTAAGTCGTACTTTAATCAAGATAGCTTAATATTAGATTCCCACTAATCATTAAAATAGCTCATTGTTTGCGAGGTAACAAAATTACAACTTTGGTTTTAAACTGGCCTCAATTTTTAAACATTAAAAGTTTTTTTAAACTTTTTTTTAAATTTCCGTGAACAAGGTTTTTTATTTTTTTTTTTAAATTTATGAGTAAAATAATTGGACTTTGCTGCGCCATTGTGTATGGTTACTTTTAGTATGTAACACTTTAATGAAAGAATGGAAAAAAAATTCGAAATTGAAAAATATTTGCGTTGAAAAGTTCTGGAGTTGACATTTTCTGGAGAGTGACCCACACCGGAAAGATTATTGGAAATTTGACAAATATGTATAGAAACAGTTTCGTAGAAAATTTATTTAGCTTGAAATTTTATTTTAAACGAATTTTTTCTACCGTTTCCGACATTTTCTCGAAAACCCCCCTCCAAAAAAATCCCGCCCCTCCTTCCCACCTTTAGCTCACCAAAATTATCGCATATTCCATGCACGCTACATCCCTGTTTTGTGAGCACTCATTGACTGAACTATTTTTTTTTTTTTTTTTTGAGTGGATTTATATTTCATGCTGACCCGCCAAGTAAGTTCCAATGTGCTTTTTGAAGTATTCTACTCTGCATGATATACAAAATCCCATAAATATCCCAATCGAGAGTTGATTGCCCCTCTAAGACGGAAATAGAGCCATTTCACTCACATCGAAATCGAAAGCTTTGATAAAAACGATGACATATATTTCAAAAAATACATTGTATTGATGGCCGGAAAAGATTATGCCGTTATAAATCAACGTGATGAGTCTAACTTCGAATTCATTCAAAACAAAGTAGCGAAAGCTCATCTTTTTCAGTACGACGGATTGGCCTCATTTTCGTTTTTATCGCAATTTTTATTACAGATATCGGAAAAGTAAAAACATTGTGTTGTAAAGCATCCACACGGGATGGGGCGTGGGGGGATGATTCCGTTATCTATTGAAAAAATCACTATTTAATACCCCACCTTTTTCAGGATGTTCTCACGATAAAAGGTGTAGTAAATGAAGTCATTCCATGTCCAGGATAAAATGACAAAAGTGTCGCGCTATCTGATGTCGCCAAACGAACAGCAGATTCATACAGATTCTCGAATGTTTTGTTGATCAACTATCAAAGGACTGGAAAAAGTTTGTTTGGAAATATTTTCTTTTCTTTTGCTAAATCCGAAAGTTTTTTTGATGAAAGTGATAGGGCTTTTTTTTCCTGGATAAGAATGTACTTGCTGCCAGGCTCGACGAGAGGCCATGTCCGCCTAGTCGGAAATCAGGGGCCCAGGCCTTGGGGGACCAGGTGACACTGACGCATAAAGAACGAAAGAAAAAAAAGAAAGAAAGGAAAAGAAAGAGAAAAAGGAAAGAAAAAAAGGAAATAAAGGAAAAGAAAGAGAAAAAGGAAAGAAAAAAAAGGAAAGAAAAAAAAAGAAAGGGGGGGGGGGGGAAACTCCGAATAAGCGGAAACGCAAAGATAAAGTGAAATTTACTGTCGTGGCACTTTTATAGAGTTAATTATTTTCAAGGAAACAGTTTTAATTTTTTTCTTTTTCTTTCTTTTTTTCTTCTTCTTTTTCTTCCCCCCTTTTTTTTGTGTTTTTGCGGGGCAGAGGGGGCCTGGTGACAGAACTGACAAGGGGCCCGCCTTGGCTCTCTGTGGCCTAGCTTGCTGCAAAGCATGATGAACAGAATTAATTTAATCTGAATTAGCTGTAGAAGGAATAAAAAATTACATTAACAGATTTATTTTTCAATTTTTCATTTTACGTTTACGTTGTAAGTTTTTCAAAAGAAATAATAGCTTCCAATTGGAGAAAATCTTGTAACGATAAGAAATGATTACTTATTTATTGGTTACCAATATAACTTGATCGTTTTATTTCCACATTTCGTCCATCTTTAAAAACAATGCAGAACAAAATTACATTTAATACTCAACAATATTATATTAAACTGATTGAGGTTTTTTCACAAAGAAACGAGATTTCACTCATACTTTTCCTTGGAATAGTATGAGTAGGAATTCCTTGAACCCTCGAAACACGCCCCTACAATTTGCCGCAAATCGTGCTTTTATAGCATTGTTTTTCTTACTACTTGGTGTTTTTCTTACACGGTGGTATTTTTTCATTTCTTATACAATAATGATGTCTATGGATAGGTTAATAACAATTTTAAACTTTTTGAAAATTTCATAACTTTTCTTTTGGTTTGATTGGCATTATATTATTTCAGAGACACTTTTCATTTGAGGTATTATAAATATTTCAGCCTGATTTGTTCCAATAAAAAGAACTTTATGAATGAGGGAGGTGAATAAATCCCCATTTCTTACCACTTTTCTCATGAGTAGTTCCATTATATATTTTATATAATTACAGAGTGGATTTTGTGAAATTTCTATTAAAAAAAAGATAATTGAAAATTTGTCTACCAACTATTATGCTTAACACATAGAAGCTCTAGTTTTCTTATACGTGTTGTTGTGATTTATTCTCAAACTACTTTGAGTTACATTTATTTCAAACATTTTTCATCCAAGAAGGGTAAAATGTTTCAATATTTTTGAAAGCTCAAGAAAATAAAATGAAATAAAAATGTTGTTAGGGGCTGTCCGTAAATGATGTCATTTTTTTTCAACTTATTTGCCGCCCCTCCTCTCCTTTGTCACAAAATGTCACACTTTCACCCTCTCTCCCCTTTTTCCCAGGTTCCCTATACAAGCATATTGTTTTAGAAAAATTTATGATGCCACACTTCATGTTATCCTTTCCCACACTCGAATCACAAACTATCACAGCTTCTCGAAACCTCCTTCCCCCTGAAAGCGGGACATCATTTGTACACAGCGCCTTATGCAAAGTTTTAAACTTCTGTCTCTCATTGAGGTATTGCAGCGATAATGTGTAATTTATTGATAAATAAAATATATGAAAGCAACATACAGTGGCTCCCAAAAGTGTTCGTACACTTTGAAATTTTTTAGTAAAACCAAAATAACTCGAAACTGAATTCGAATACGGAGTCCAATATTTTTTCACATCATTCCTATGTCATTCTAAATACAACCTATTGGTTTTTTCAAAATATTAACGGATCTACTTTTTTGAAATGGGTCAGAAAATGAAGAGACAGAGAAATAACACGCCACAAAAGTCATCGTACACTCAAATATTTTCGAATAAATTCATGATTAAAATTATCATATGCCGTTTTATTATTATTTTTGCATTGTGTTGACCCTTATAAGTCATTTGGCTTTAATTTTTTGTTTATTTATTTCTTAATATTGTGCTTATTGCTACAAAATCGCTGGTATTCGTAAAAAACCGCAAACACCATTCAAAATTCGAATTTGTTTCCCGCAGTTGCGGTAAATTGGTTTGAAATGACTCTAAATTAGTTAATTTATTTGTTTGTATAGTAGATTGCTTGATAAAATGCTTTAAACAAAGGAATCGGACCGAAAACAAGGTAAGAAAAGGTCAACCGGCAAAGTTGACAAAACGTGATCAGAGATTTAAAGTTGAAAAAATTGTAAAAAATACACATTTGAGTGCTGTAAAAGTTTTTACAGAGTTAAATTAAATATTTTACATTTAATTTTCACCTAAAATTTTTCGCCAAGTTCTCTGATTAGCTGGATTAAATGGGGCCTCTTCCCGCAGAAATTTTCTTGTTCGCACGAAAAACACAAAGCTTACGCTTTTCGTCGCAAAATCGAGGATAAATAAGCTAAAAACATTTTAGAATTACGTCTTGTTTACAGATAAAAATGAATTTAACATTTTTGGTTAAATTGTTGCATAATTGTAAGTAGAAAAAAAAATTAGGAAATTAATCTTAAGAACTTAGTTGAATCAGTTAATCACGACGGTGGAGGTGTTCTAGTGTGAGGGTGCATAACAGCATCAGGACTTGGTAGTTTGGAATTTTTTGATGAAATAATGAATCATACTGTTCCTTTAAATATTTTAAAAACCAATTTTGAACTCTTAACCAAAAATTTGGTTATTGGAAACAACTTTGTTTTTTATCAAGATAACGATATGAAGCACTCGGTTTTCAACGTTTGCCTCAAAAATCGTCCTAAAATTCAGAAAACCCCCCCTCAATCTCCATATTTGAACTTAATGTAACGTATTTAGAGATATCTATAGGCTAGATTACGAAAATACGGCTTTAAAACGAAAATAGAGCTAGAAACAGTAAGACTCGAAGTGTGGTAGAACACTTACTCAGAAATTACGCAAAAAAAAAAAAAAAAAAAAAAAATAAAATAAAGAAAAAGAATGAAATCTATTCCCAGACGTTTAAAAGGTGTTATGAATATTGTATGATATTCTACTAATTAATAACTTAATCAAAAGTTAGATTATTCAATAATAAATAGACATTTTATAAAGTGTACGAAGACTTTTGTGACATAGAATTTCCGGCACTTTTTGGTTTTTGATTTTTTAAAAATTAAGTTTTAATATTTTTTAAAAACTTTTCATGTAGTTTTGTTAAAAATTAATCATAGATCTTATAATTAAATACCTATTCCGAAATATTAATTCTAACCAATGGATTGGGGCCTATTTCGTTGAAAGTCGCAGGTGTACGAAGACTTTTGGGAGCCACTATATATCATTTTTCTCTGATTTTTTTTTTAAAGCATTTAATCAATAAAATTACAAGCAGCCGTCCGGTGAGCCAGTGACAATAACTCAAGTTTTCAAAAATGGGTCAGTGGCGCACACAGGAATTTTACAAAGGGTGGGTCCAAGGCCAAGAGCCTCATTCTCATATCATACCCCAATATGCCGTCAAACATATTGGCTTGATTTTATCGATTATCGGGAACGAAAAACAGTAAAAATAAATTATTGAAATTAAATTAGCATTTTTAAATGAAAATACTTAAATAAATAACCAGAGAGCAAACTAATGTATGCTTTTATTTTTCTCATATTTGAAAAATGGATTCAAGTTCATAGAATCTCTTTTTAATCTGTAATTACAAAACTGAAAACATGGGTTAATTCAGTGCATTCATTTATAATCACCGTTCTGCTTCTTACAAGCAATTCGTTATAGGAGAAGTGCACAACATTAAAAAAAATATTTTAACATGAGGATTTTATTTTTTCACATATTACAACTGAAAGTATTGTTACCTTTGTTTGAAATTATTCTATGTACAAAATAAATAGAATCATAATCAATCGGGGGAAAAAAGCAAGACCTATGGGAGGTGTCCGGACCCCCTGGACCCCTCCCTTGTGTGCGCCACTGGAGGCAGTGAGAAGCGAAGGAATAAAAGTGTTATTTTTAAAATTTCGAGTAAAGAGCGTTTAAAGTTCCGATCTTAGGTAGGCTTTCATTGAATTTTTTCTCTAAATCATTCTGTATGCTACCGTGGTAAGCGCAAAAGTCGTATCAGCACATTTTTGTCAAAAGGTGAGTTTGAATCACGGTCACCAGGTGGTTCTTTGTCACATATTTCCTTTAAATACAACGTTTTATGGTCATTTGTCAGTGGGAAATATTTAAACTAAAAAAAAAAGTGCATCTGAATCAAATACGAGGAGGCAAAGAACTCCTAAGAGCAATTTATCCTTTTGAAGTCAACTGCGGATACGACTTTTGCGCTTAGCACGGTAGTATAGCAGCACCCAAAAAAGCTACTATGTAGTACCATCTCTTGCCCCAAAAAAGAGGCGAGATTCTCCTACATTTGTACTGATCATCTCCAAATTTTTAATTTTGGTATTTGCAGCCCTTTGCTTCTCACTGCCCGATTTGGGCTGTCCATAAATGAAGGCAGAGTTTTTTTTCAATATATTTGACTCCTTGTCACAAAGTGTCACACTTCATCTAATCTCACCTTGTCATATGTCACGCTATATTTCAAAAGCATATTTTTTTATTAAACAAGGCTTTTACGTCAAACAAAATGTGTGATGTCTCACTTCTGTCACTAGGGGGAGTTAGTGTTCACTAACTCCCCCCCCCCCTCCTCAAAGCGTGACATCACATATGGACGATCTTGAATGGTCCATGTTCATGGGAACGAAACTTCAGCAAAAGGAACATAAAACTAAGATTGTAGTTCAAAAAGAAATTCATCTCAAAACAAAACAAGTAAAAAAAAAAAAAAAAATCCATTCGAAAAGCATTTAGAAGATGCATTGGAGAACGTTCAGCCTCAGTTCAACTTACAGGATTTGTTACAGGAAAAAAAAGTTATATATATATATATATATATATATATATATATATATATATATATATATATATATATATATATATATATATATATATATATATATATATATATATATATATATATATATACGCGAGGGATGCGTTCCAAGACCCCTCGCGTAATTCGAAATTTCGCGTTGTGGAAAAATATATGAATAAACATTTTTTAGAAACATACCAAATTTTTTAGACATTTGTAAGCACCCTTCAAACTGCTTTAACGCATTCCTCAACTATACATTAGTTTCTTACATAAAAACTCAACTTTTACTGCGTTTAAAAAATAAAAAAGCTGTTTTATTCAACATGAAAATAGTTAAAATGCACAAAGGAATGATTGATAAAATAAAACAACACGGTACGTACAGTATGTAGTAATAATAAAATGCTGCACTGTAATAGTACTGTACAGTAGATACAGTAATAATATTTATGAGTTAAAAAATGAAGATGATGAAGATTTATGCTGCATAATCAGATCGTTATTTTTTATTAAATACATTTTAAAATACTGTTGCTTCACCTTTTCTTTTATAACGTTTCCATTTATGGCAACAAGCCCCTCTTCCCAATCTCTTGAATCAACACTGCAAGAGCAGCTTCCACCCTCCAAATTTTTTCCTTTTCACCTCAGAAACATGAGAAAAAAGTTTTATTTCAGTAAAATAACGGGAACCCGTGCCGACTTGAGGTCAAAGTTGAATTTGAAATCCTGTACAGCGACTACAGTGAAAATACTGCTAACTGTATAATTCTTTACTACACGTGACATCAATTTATTTAAAGCAGATATTTACAACAATATTAGACTACAAGAAACATTACTGTACATATTTTTATTTCAATGTTTGCTTTTTGCAGTCAGGATAGAGCTTCTGGTGCTCTTAAACGCAACGTAACACACATTGTTTTTGTTCCTCATCAGCTGTAAGCAAACCATGAAAGCCCTGCATCATTTTTTACCTCTTTTCAGCTGCATCGCTTACTGCTCTTAAACATTGAGACAGTCTTTATCACATCAAAGAATGAAATATTATTGACCATACCATAAAAGCTGGATGAATTTTTGTAGAGCAGCTTTTGAAATAATTGGGTCCACATTTTCGTACACTTTTTCAAAAAGCACAAATCTTTGTTGGGTGCTTTGAGTGCCAAAATGCATTGAAGCCATGGTTACACGTATATTGTTACTACAAAAAAAGGAGACATAACAATGTTTCATTTTCCTTCGTATCTAATTTTAGTTGTGAACTAAATAGTAATAGTTGAAGGGAGTGAATCGCTCGAGCCGTCCATCGAGCTTGGAGCATGGCTCCCGGTGGTCTTATTTTAAATTCATTTTCTGTATCTCCACCTAAAAATATGATAGGCAGTTCTATCAACTCTTTATAGCCATCCCTGACCGTAATAACCGTAATATTAGCGAGTTCAGCACGGTGAAAGTCAAATAAATTTTCCAAGTTAATGTACAATTCGGAACAACTCCGCAGCTCCTCCATAGCACTGTATTTTAGTGAGATAGATCAGTTCATATATATGATGGCGGCAAGCAAAGGAAAGCATTTCTCTATCAAGTATTTGCTCAAGAATAGCGCAAGAACTACTGAAAGGACCTGTTTTGGAAGCTGCAGTATCACAACAAAAGAGTTTTGAACTTTGTCTTAAAGATTCCAATATAAAACTGCCTTTTAAACAGCCTGTTTTTGTTCTTTTCTTGTAAAAATTATCCAGTTTAGACTCAGCAATGAGTTGTTTGTCACATCCTTATGAAATAACCATAGATAACCGATATTCATTTGATTTTTGAGCGCTCAAAGCAGGCAACATTTTCATATCCCAAGGTAAATTCACTACATGTGGTACCTCGTACTGAAAACCAATTTTATTCTTTCCTCGTGCTCCTTCCGCTTTTCGATTCGAATTCTTTGAATTGAAGATACCTATGGGGAAATTCATCAATGTTACACCCAAGTGCGTCAATAGTAGCTTCAAGAATAAACACATAATCTCGTTTACTTGGACACCTGTCCAATGCATCAACTGACTTCGGAGTAATAAAATCGTTCCTCATTACGGATTTACTTGTTCCAGGTTCTGATAACTCTTGTTCCAGGTTCTGGAATACTTGTTCCAGGTTCTGATATACTTGTTCCAGGTTCTAATATACTAGTTCCAGGTTCTGATAAACTTGTTCCAGGTACTGCTTTATAGGTTTCAGGGAAATCTTCTGAATTAATATTTTTACTAGAGCTCGAAGAGGAATTTTCTTGTACAGGTTCATACAATTCCGAGGATGTTGAAGCGGAATCGTATTTCATGCGCCTGTTTTTCTTCTTTGACAGCTCTGCCTGAATACTTCTTGCAGTTTTTTGTTTTGTATTTTTTTGTAAGTCTCTCTAAATTTGATACAGATTTTTAAGGTTATTCACACAATTTGGCAACGATTTGGTGGGAATGCGTGCCTTTTCCCAAAAGATGATGCATTTTGGAATAGCGAGATTTGCACTTTCACTGATGGTTATATTTACTTCTCGAATGTTATGAAACAAAACAGACAGAACTTGTCCGTTAGAGGGAAGTTTCAAACCTGTAATTTGGTGTTTTACGACTCCTATTAAAAATATCTCTTTTTTCGAACTTCGCAACTCCAGTGCCATGTTTCGTTCCCTATGGAACGACTATATTGCGCTCGCTGACCGGAATGTATTCGTACTGACACGTTTGACGGTTTGAAAATTGCCACGGATAAGCCCCCCCCCCCCTCCCAACATATGTTTTTTCTGTTTTCATTTGTTTTCTGTGTACTATTTACAGCTGTTTTGAGCTTCGCAAAGTATCGCGTCGCCAGCGTTCGCTTGCTTATGAATACACGTGCTATTTGCACGTTTAGGCCTTTAGGCGCAAGTCGGCACGGGTTACCGTGCTTCAAATTGCATGAAACTTTTTTTACAACGGTTTTGATGTAAAAGGAAAAAAAATAAGAGGGTATGCGTTTAAAAAAAATGACTTTCATTTTTTTGGGACACCCTAATATATATATATATATATATATATTGATATATGATATATATATATATATATATATATATATATATATTATATATATATATATATATATATATATATATATATATATATATATATATATATATATATATATATATATATATATATACACATATATATATCACGACGAGATCATGTACCTATGAACAAATAACCTTCTTGAGATAGATGGAGAAATAATGAATTTATTGAGTTCTCTGCAATGAGGGAGTGACAAGGCGGCTGAAATAGGTACATCTAAAACAAAATTTATCATAAAGAAGGGTACTTTTATTGTGAACGAACTGAAGTAAGGTGAATTATGTTGGCAGGTCCGTATTTTCAAAGTTTTCCTGTGTAGTGGGAGGGGGGGGGGGAGGGTATGAATTCAACGCATTTTATAGAAAAAAAAGCATCAAAATACAAGCAAAAATTTACAATTAAATTATGTTTTAAAAATCCAGAGGGTCGAATCCCCCCCCCCCCCCGATTGCCCAAATGATGGACCTGTGTGTGGGTAAATAGAAATTGCGAAATGGGGGATGTCATGAAGATAATCTTACAGCTTTCAATAAGAAAATTAGTAAACAATGAATAAACTAAAATGGAGCGGGTAGCAACGTAATGCAACTTTGAAACCTTGTTATTTTCAAACTAATTCATCACACTTTTAAACAAGAAGTAGATTTTGATTTCCTTGGGAAGAAAATTTGATGAATTAAATATTTGATTAGAAGCAGTAATAGGGAGTGGTACCAAAATTTGGGAATAATTAGCTTAAACAGAATACAGGTTTCTTGTACCTTTGGTGAAGCAAATAGTTTAGCAAAATGAGCATCAGAAAGAATAATCACAGGTTTTAATCACGCACATTGAAATAATTTGAGCTAACGAAACTATTGAGGCAATACTATTGAACAATGGGAATGTTTATCTATTTTCGATTAAGTACTAATTGCAATCACATTATTTAATTGATCAATTTCATCAACGGAGTCACAACCCCCCCCCTCCCCTCGATAAATTATCATTTGGTAATGCCAAGTTGAGTATTAGAACTTATATTCTAAATGCAACGATGGACTGAATTTACAACTTGTTTTCAACCCTGTTTTTTGAAAATTCTAATCTAAAATCAACATTAGAAGCAGTAAAATAATGAAACTACTCTTTTTGTCAAAAAAAGTTAGGGCACAAATTTTAAACATTTTCTTTAGAGGAAATAACGTTAGAAAGGGAATTTTTACTCAAAACAGCTCAATTGTCACTGTGTCAATACTTTATTTTAAATCCTATTTTATAAACATTAGAAAATCCATTTTAAGTACGTATTCGACACTAGGTACATCAAATAAACAGTATAGAATCAGTGGTCAATCTGCCACCACGGTCGACTAGTGGAAATGCATAAGAATTCAATACCCAGTGATCGGCCACCCCTCTAAAAATAATTGAGTCTAAGAAGGAGTTTATTTTTAATTGAAACGTTATGTTATACAATCCATCAAAACAAAAGTAAGAACAAATTTACAGCGGAACGAAGAAAAGATGGGTACTTAACTTTTAACATTTAACTTAACATTTTAACATTTAACTTCTTAACAAAAAAGTAAACTAGGATGATGAGCACGCCATTTAAAATAAAATGATTCATTACTGCCTAATAAAAAGTACCCACAACTTCACTTTAATTGGATGGTAATTGGGAATAGGTAAATGAATTGGGTATAGCTCAAATTTGGGAATGCATCATATCCAATTTTGAGCTGTACATATTCTATTTATAAGTACGAGGGGGGACCCAAAAGAAACCGGACTAATGGTGCGCTGCCAATCCTAGATGTAGTAGAGTGTTTTCCAGCTAGATGGCTCAAGTAGAGACCTTCACAGACCAGCTGTGCAAGTGGCATCAGTGTAGTTGATAACGTCTGACCGTAGTGTTGGTTTTCTTAGGTGTTATTGCTTTCCGCCTGCGAACTCATTATGGCACATTTAAAAGATCAAAGTGTAAGCTTGAAATTTTGCTTCCTGCATGAAAAGTCAGCAACGGAATAGCTTACTAAATGCTTAAACAAGCTTTGAAGAACGATGCTATGAGTGGTACACAAATTTTCGAGTGGTTTAGGCGCTTTAAACATGGTAGCATGAGTGTTGAAGGTCATGCTCGTTCTGAGCGCCCTTCCCCGAAATGATGAAAACATTGAAAAAATCCGTCAAAAAATCGATGAGAGTCATCGTTTTACAAAACACAACATTGATTGACAAAATTTCAAAAGAAACAGGAGTGAGTTGGAGCTCGCGCAGGAGATGGGAAGAGCGGTTCCTTCATCATGATAATGCTCTCGTACACTCATCCTTCACTATTAAGCGCTACTTGGCCTTTCAGGGGTAGCCAGTCGTTCTTCACCCCTCGTATTCGCCAAACCTAGCCCCCTGTGATATTTTTGTTCCCGAGGATGGAAAAAAATATAAAAAAGAAGTTTTTTTGTTGATGTAGAGGCTGTAAAAACTACTTCGCAACGGGCGCTGGACATGGTCGAGGTTAAAGAGTTCCAGGGGAGCTTCTAATAGTGGAAAAAAGAATTAACAGGTGTATTGCATCTAATGCTGAATACTTTGAAGGAGACCAAAGAAATTTTGTGAATAAACTAGTCTATAAATATTTTAGAACAAAAATCCGGTTATTTTTGGGTCTCCCCTCGTAGTTTTATGAGCTTGTGGCCGACTACTGGAGCACTTACCCTAGTAAGAGTTCGCATATCTTAAAAATGTAAGTTTCCCGCTATTCGCGTTTTGTTTGTGTATTACTTCTTGTCATCAGAATTTACAAGCAAGGAAAATTCTTAAACATTGCTTTACATCCTTTCGTGCACGTTCCTTATTGAAAAACCTTAACTATTCATTAAAGAATAAATTAAAAAATAATGAAATCTGAAAGGACAAGAATGAGATACATTTTGAACCATTAAGAAGTGCTTGGAATCAACCATGCACAAATCTGTCACAGTGATTTCTTTTAGTGCGAAAAGTACGGTTATGCACTAAACGTGAAATCTTAAGGCAGTGTAAAGAGCATTCTAATTCTTGTATAACGAATAAGCAAATTAATAATTCATAGTTAAAAGATTACCAAACCTAACATCGCTATTTACAGAGGTATAACAGCTTTGCTACCTTCAGCTGAAAAAGCTGTGGTAGGTATTAAAAGTTTTATTAGTAGCTACAATTGCATTTGATACCACATCACGGACAAGTCTTCTGAACAGTCCCGCACGTGCGACCCCTCTCTCTGTTCGAACATCATGCTCCCTTTCATTCGAAGAAAAGGACAATGATAAAAGGGTACAAGGACTTTCAATTTCAGTCGCAAAATAATCACTTCATTCTGCGACCAAACACAAATGGGTGAAAAAGTTCCCAAGGCCGATGTCTCCACAGGCAAGGCGCTCTTTTGGAGCGTCAGCCATGATTTCCCACAATAAATTCCAGTGAGTAAAAAGAGGATGGAAGATAACACACATAAACAGAAAGGGAGCTTCCCGTGCCGCCGACAAAAACTGGATGGTGGAAGTGACTTCAAAGCACAATGACCGAGTGGGCAATAGCAAACTGGTCCGCGCTCAGTTGTCCACAGTCCATCAGCTAAAGCTCCCGCATCCGAGTTCTTTCTCGCTGCCATGGAAACAAGCTCACGACATCTTTGTTGCCATTCAAGATGAAGAAAAATTTAAGAAATGGGACTTGAATTGTGAACATGTCATTAAATAGTGACTTACGATTCTGCTTTCCGTTTTTAGCATTTGGTGGAAAAACGTTTAAGAACTTATGATAGTGGACTCAAGAGGAATACTAAGCAATTTTAAAACTTGGCATATTACAGAGTTTGATAGTTTCAAGAAGTGTGAATGAGAAAATGGTGTGCGTGCTTGGAAGAGCTAGAAATAAATGAGATATTTTGAATCGCTGATAAAAACTAATATAGGTAAGTGATTTTTTTTTTAAACGTATGTAGAACTTCTTGGTATTAAGAGCATAATTGTAATATTTTAGATCTATTGATCAATTTTTATTTTTTTCACATCATTTGTGTCTAGCTTTTAAAAGAAATATACTATTTTTACTATGCTAAGTTTAAAAAGGGGAAAAAATTGAAATATTGGCCTGAAATTATTTATATGTAACAATGCTATATATAAGCGTTTTCCATACATTTACTGAAACTCTAACAAGTTTGGGAAAGGGTCGCACATGTGAACCATTTTTTTCATTTCTTAGTTTTTCTCAAAAAATATTATCAATTTCTCAGAGCAAAAGTGTTCCCATGATTGAATAGTCTTTTCTTTGTGCTCTAGAATTTTTCCTGATTTAAAAAAAAAAAAAAAAAAAAAAAAAAAAAAAAAAAAAAAAAAAATCTATTTACTTTATGGCATTCAAAAAAAAAAAAAAAAGTCGTCAATTGTTCACATGTGCGTTTATAGGGGAGTACATGTGAACAAGCCTGGGGCACATATGCACATGGTTGAGAACTGCCGGACTAACATCATATTTCAACGAAAAACGCTTTAAAATGAAACAAACACGTAAAAACCAATTAAATTGAAGGGTTTGTAACCTACAGTTCCCTGTAATAGTAACTTGTGTCAATTAAAATTGCACAGTAACTGTCAGTAAGAAAATGTTTTTCCGACCTATATAACTCTGCTCACTGTCAAATTTTAAAGTTTCGTAGCATATTCTACCTTGTATAGTTCAATCACTGGATCGACAAGAAAAAAAGCTTATAAGACTAAACAGTACAAAGAATATTATGTGAAGTTAAATCTTGTTATATAGTGCGTTTATGCTTCATGATGATGATGAATTTAAAAATTATTTTATTCTTCAGTTCTTATTTAAAAGAAAATATTTTGCTTTTTTTTTCTTTTTCGTATTATATAACACTAAATTTTTAGCCAACTATTTAGTAACAAACGAATTTAAATAATAATAAATAAATAAATAAATTAATTAATTATAATGTAACAATAAGTAGCAATACATTTACAAATTTAATGCATCAAAATAATAATTATAAATCTTTACACCTTTTTTAATATTTATAATAACTGTACACTAATATTTATGTTACGAAGAGGATATGGGAACTGTCCACATGTTCCTACATTTTGTATTCACAACTGCCCCGTCATCTACTTAAGAACTAATTTTCAAAAATAAAGATTTCTCAACTTAATTAAAGAATTTAAACATTGTCATAGCTTTATTTAAATGTTCATATAATGCTTTGCAACAATAAGTTTAGCTTATTAGTCAGTTTAAAATATGTTTTCACCTGAAGAAGAGAGCGATAAAACCACCACAGAATTGTCACCACAGAAACATAAACTGGCTCATTGCTCTAAAAGTTTGCCAAGAAGTAGGACTAGTACAGCTATGACTTGAGAAAATTTCAAGATTTTTCTCTTGATGTTATCCTAGTAAAACATGCCATGTTCATGTGTGTCCCGTACTTACATGTGTCCCCCCCTTTCCCCTACATGGAGTATTCCCTCAATAATTTAGATTTTAAGAAATTCACTGCACACACCACAATGGACCACGTGAGTCGAAACCTACCTACTACAAAGACAATGGATTTAAAAATACCTGAAAAGTGAAATCACTAGAAATTCTTTAATTGCTCTTTTAAAAATAATGATTTGAATAACAATACATTTTTGTCTTACTGAACGAATTGATCACTTCTTGGATAAATCAATTAAAAGTATAAAAACACGGGTTTTGGGGTTGTTTAATTTAAATTGGAGGTTCCCAAACTTATTTTTTATATGGACCCTTTACTGATTTTTTCTGTTTTTCGTGGACCTTAGAGCTAGTTCCAAAATTAATTAGGCAATATAAAATTAGACAAATGTTATTTGAGAGTTCCATTACAGAATGAATCATATGGTTAAATTTTGCACTAAGTGTTCTAAAATCATTAGATAGGAGCAGAACGTGTGAAAATGTACGGGATAAATCAGAAATGTATCCCAACAGTGCAAAAGTTTACTAGGACTTTACTACTTGGAATGCTTCTTAATATTCAATTTTCAAACAATAAATAACTTCAAACGCGTTTTTGATAAATAGCCAAAAGACTCAGTTTCACATTGAAAGGAAAAAAAAAAAAACCTTAATATTTTAACTCATTCTTTTATTAACTAAAACGGCGTGAAATACAAATCTGTTTAATTTACTGCATAAAATAAGAAAACAAAGGAAGAAAAATATTTTAATTGAAAAGCTGAATTTGAATTTGATATATTGAAAAGACATTTTTTATATTAGGTTTAAAATTTCCAGGTTTTATTGGTCGTAACATTTAACATATTTTTAAAAAAAAATATTAAAATAAATGCATTTTAAAACTTTTGTGTGCATTGAATACACACTGACTTTGCAGTCAATACTTTATTTTCAAAAAAACAGCACCAACTATTTTTTAATTCTTAAAAAAAAAAAAAAAAAAAGAAGGAAGAAAAATAAAGCTTTTAAAGTTTGCACTTTTTTATTTTGCACATATTTTCAAAATGTTTCTTGCTAAATGACCACAAAAGTTATTTCTGAAAATCTATGTACTCATTTTTCTTGCGTATGATTTTTACAGGGAATATTTTGCACTCAACTATGTTAAAAATCAAGAAAACGTTTCATACTTTTTCTAACATGCTAAAAATGTTTTCTTAAATCGTAAAACTCCTAATTTATGCTTTATTACTTTGATGCTATTATTATTTTAGAGCTTTATTTGTAATAGAACAAACCTAAAGATTTCAAAAACCATGAAAATTGACACACACAAAAACCATATTGCTGGAAAAAAAAATCACTTGAATGTTTTGCTTTTGTTCACTCTGTTTGTGTGACCAAACACTACTTATAACTTTGTTGAAATAATCAAATTTTCAATGTGTATGTAATAATTTAAAGTTTTAAAACGAAGCAATTAAATGAATTCGACAGTTTAGTTATTTTTAAGTAACCTTACCTAAAAGCTCATTTCTTTTCATTGTAGGTAGTCAGAAACGAAACTGCATATGATAGCACCAATAGATACTCAATGTAGGAAAAAAATAACCAAAATAAGTTTTTTTTTTGCACAAAAAGGAGAGGAACATTTATTTTCTCCAACTTTAAAACAAAATTTTACGACTTTTTTAGGAGGAGATCGTTTCTCTGCCGTGTAAAATCCTGTATTCTTATTATATAAAAATAATACATATAAGTACGCAGTAAAGAACCAAACACAGTTCTTGCTTATGTACTTAGACATCGTATTATGCAATCACATTAGCAAAAATTATGTTTGGTTCTTTATAGCACTTATAGAATACCTACATTTTAGTGATAACTTGCCTAACGTTGATGTGGGCTTGTGGATCTCTATTTGCATATCATACACACCCATTTTTTTCCTTTAATTAACATGGACACCGTGCAGACTTACATGGACCACTTTGGGAACCACTGACCTTTAGATATTTATAAAGTAGAGGAATAGGGGGCAAAGGAAATAAGATGACTCAGCTTTTTCAGAATGAATAATTTGGAAATTTGTTTTGAAAATTACAGAACATAAAAAAATAAATTGAAAAATGACCAAAAAAAAAAAAATCTTTCTGCTTCAATGTGAATAAAGTGAAAAACCAATGTAAATAAAGCACACCTCTCAAGAAAAATACAGCATATAGCCATTTTGAGGCTACAATGGAGCCTCTTCATTAGTAAAAAAATTAGCATACAGCAAGAAAGTCGTGCGTACACTAATATGCTCCTTTGTAGCCTTGAATAGTATTTTTTAAATCAAATATTTTATAACGGGTTGCGTGACTTTTTAATCATACTGTACATTACTCAATTTCTTGAATGCCTGACTAGTTGTGATTTGTTTAGGTCAATGTCAGAGGTTTCAAATCATTTTGATCTCAAGCGCCACCTGCCTATTTTTTTCTGATTTTCATGAGTAGTTCTAAAAGTATCGGTAATTTCAGAAAAATCTCATTTTATGAGATAACGTATTTATATTTGAACTCCAAAACAGCGAACCAGCGGGAAAAGTGAAAATGTTAATTGTCACTTGCAAAATTTAACTTTTAAATAAAATTAAAAAAAAAATTATGAATTGTTTTTACTGTCACAAAAAAAAAATTCATTTTTTTCTTCAACATTTTATGGGATGAATGTGTCGTTACTACTGATATCTAATGAGGAAGCTTAAACAAATTGAAATCACAATAAATTGGCCCCTTCCTAAACAAGTTCACGGAATATATTCAGTTAATACAATCATTTGTTTGCGTACATGTGCTCATCACATCAATAAGTATTATGTTATTAGAATTGCAAAATTTTGGTGATAACTTTCTTAAATGAAATTTAGTTTCGTGGACTCGTTGTTAAATTTTATGCCTCCCAGATTTATTCTTTCGTATACATGGATCCCTTGCAGGTCTAAATTGATCCTGGGGTCCTTGTGGACCCCTTCGGGAGCCACTGATCTGAGCTCTCAAAGCATTGATGATTGACTACTTTCTAGATCAGGGCTGTCCAACTGACGGCCCGCGGGTCGTATGCGGCCCGCCAACACATATTGTGCGACCCGCGTCGATGTTGACATACATCTATGTTGACAGTCCTACCTTTGTAAAGAAGGCGGATCGGCCTCACTTTTCCCATTAAAATGTAAGCAAACTGTTTTTTAATTCTTCTGTTTCATTGTTTGGTAATTAAAAATTAACTAGTATTAATTGTTATTGTACAAGAGGTAGGAGGTTATTGTTCAACTTTTTCAAACTGCGGCCCGCCAGGTGATCAGTGATCGGAATTCTGGCCCGCGGGCTTTTTGCAGTTGGACAGCCCTGTTCTAGATGACAAGCAGTTTTATCTTGACACTTATTCGTAGTAGCTTTCAACAACGTTTTTAACTAATTTTATTCGTCAATTTTTTTTTTACAACCTTAAGTGTCCATCTGAATATCAACCACATTTATGTTTTTTTAATGATTCTTTTGAAAGTAGTCTTAAAGGGTATCGAAAGCTTTGATAGGATTTTCACGCCTCAACCCCTTACTTCAGCTGTAGTTTTTTCGACTTGTGGACTAGGGCTCAACGAGGAGAAATAATTTAGAAAAATGGTGCAAATAAATTTGTACCCAATATTACCATGGATCAAACTTTTGTTTAAAATAGTATTAGCAATTCTTGCTCAGTTTTTCAAGTCGAAAACGAATACAATAGTGTACTAGAGGTGTGGGAGGAAGTGTTGGAAGAGAAAAAATGCAAGTCAAACAAAAGCAGTACCCATGCTTTTTAATAGGTAAATTGTCAAAAAGTTAGGAATAATGAAAACCAATGGAAATCTTCAAGGGTACAAAAATTACACCTCAGCTACGTTTGATTTTTTCTTGAGGTTTACATTTCCTCAACGTTTAACGCAACGTCATCAGCTAGTTATCTTTCCAATGTGTTCGATTTTTACTGTCTTAACTTTCAAAAATTGTGGTAAAAACAATAATGTGGTGAAGAACTGATGTAACTATAAATACCTAACTTTCAAGCTAAAAACAAAAAGACCGGATATAACACATCTACTCGCCGCGTGAGAGCGTCACCCAACCGTCAAAGTGTATGTTTCCAGTTTTCACTGTTTTTGCTCTAAACAAATATTGTTAGTACTGCCATATATTAAGTTTATGTACATGATGAATGCGTGCATGTGGTTCTCAGTGAAAATTAAATATTGATGTATTTAATACGTGTACATTAAATGAAACACGTAAGCATGTCACATGCAAAGTAGCAAATATTGCTGTACTTAATTTATGTGTGCTATTGATAATCGATGTGTAAATAAATCTAGATTATAGTCGCATATTCTAATTACGTACATTTCTGACGTACGACGTACACGATTATCGCTCGATGATGATGACAGACATGACGTTACGCTCAAAGCAAAAGCTAACATTGCCAAACTTAATTTAAGTGTAATAGTAGTTCAACTATAGTTGCATTAGGCATGCATGCATGTGATTCTCTATGCAAATAAAGTATTGATGTAGTTGATTTGTGCATTAGTGAAGCGCATGCATGTCATGTGCAAAGCAAATATTGCCGTACTTAATTTATGTGTACTAATAATCATCTATGTGTAATAAAAATTCGGTTATAGTGGCATTATAGCTCGATTCTAATGACGTACATGCATGTCATGCTCAAAGCAAGTGTATTTTGCCGTACTCAATTCATCTATATCATCGATCATCGATGTGTAATAATAGCTCGTTTATAATTGCATTAGGTGTGCATAGTATGCATGGATTGCGCAAAGCAAATTTTGATATAGTTGTTCTTAAACATCAATGTTGTATTAGTCGCTCGATTATAATTGTGCCATTGTTTGATGCTAATGATATGTGGGCATATATTATTCCAAGCAAATTTTTATTCTGCTATGCTTTATTTATGTACAGTAATTATAACCGCTGAGCAATAATAGCTGGATCATAGCTCGAAGCTAGTGATATGCGTGCATGTATTACTCCAAGCATAGCTTGTTTCCGCCGTACTTAATGTATATATACTAATGATCATCGCTGTGTAAATGGATTATAGCCGTGGTATTGTGCTATATGCTAATGATATGGGTCATGTATGCACGTACTGCTCCAAATATATTTTTTTTCCGCCGTACTTAATTTATCTACATTAATGGTACAGATGCACTAATGATATAGTAGCTGGATTATAGTCGTGGCATTATTGCTCGATCAAAATCAAAATTTTCTGAGATTAATACATGCATTCGCATCGAGCAATAGTTTGTCAATAATCGAACTACCATTATGCAGAGGTGACCATTACTCTACATTAATTAAGCTCGGCAATATATCAAAATATGCTTGGAGTTTTTCATGCACGCATATCATTGGCATCGAACAATAATGCCACGAATGACATGCGTGCATGAAAAACTCCAAGCATATTTTGATATATTGCCGAGCTTAATTAATGTAGAGTAATGGTCACCTCTGCGTAATGGTAGTTCGATTATTGACAAACTATCGCTCGATGCGAATGCATGTATTAATCTCAGAAAATTTTGATTTTGCTATACTTAGATGCATTTATAACATGCATCGCAACATATTTAATGAGCACCAGTTAACATTAGCGAACACAGATGATTTTCAACAGATTAGCATCGAACCCGTGACTATCGAGTTACGAGTCCAACGCTTTTCCGATCAGTCCAGCATTGCTGGCGTCCAGAGACTGCAGTTTTACCCCTGTTTGGGATCATTAGTCTGGAATAGCCGGAACACAGTTGTAAGTAATAAATCTCTTCTTAAAGGCCATATCACACGTAGCGAAATTCGTTCAACCTGACGATCAACTTCGGTTCGACTCAACCGCGAGAGCGAATTCCGACCGGAAAATCCCCGTGTGCTATGCTTTCCGAGGTTGAACGTATTCCATTCAACTTTTTATCTTCTCGGCAAAAAAGTTGGATCAACCTCAACTTTCAGCCAATCAGGAGGAAGCAATCCTCTGACCTGTTACGTCAAAATACAACATGGCCGCCTGTAACAACATCAACAGCGTGTGCAAGGAATGGAATAAACTGCTAGAATAACTTCAGGTGAGTTATTAGTACTATATTTTCGTCAAAAACAAATATAAAACGTAATATTTTATAAATCTCCACCTTATTATTGTGTTAAAAGGTTAATTTCTAGTTCAAAGTCGTCGTAAGAATTTCCTTGCCAAATTCGCCAATCTCGTAGTGTGCAATCTTGCCAAATCAATGAATGTTTATAAACAATCTGAAGCAAGAGCAACGGTAATGGGTCAATCCGTAGAAATCACCCAGGCCGTGTTGCTCGACATTTTTGATTTTCCTAATTTTTTTACTAGTAAATTCTCACTACTAGGTGAGTTCAAAAGTGTTAAAAGAAAATTTTTTAAGCTCATACTTTTTTTTAACCCACCACTTTAAGTTTGCTTAGTTGCCGTTTTTGGACCAAAAACAAGTTTTAAGTAAATGCTTCTAACTCGGTCAATTTTACAGTTATCAGGACAAAACAAAATCCATCACCAGAAGGATGCCCCAGATACGATTTGCTTGCAAAATATTATTTAAATGGTGAGAAAGGTGAAGAAAAAAAATAACAATTACAAACTGAAAATTAGCATAAAATACGAGTTTTAGTGCAACAAAATTAGTAAAAGGAGGAGAGTCTCAGCTATATTTTTTTTCTTCTGTAGATATAATATAGGACTACTTGTTGTAGGAATTTTAAACTTAAGAACTTTGTCCTTTTTTTTTTTTTGCAAACTTTTTCAAAAATGGAAAAAATCGAATTTTGACTAAGTTTAAAGTAAAATATCTCAAAAGGGACTAGTGAAAAATTATGAAATTGATACAGGTAACACCTTTTTTATGACATGAAAATATGATTACAATTTGATGACTGAGACTCAACTGGTACTAGAGTTATAGAGCATTAAAGTTGGCCAAATATTGCATTTTCGCAAAGTTTAAAGCAAATTATTTCAAGTGGGAACGAGTGAAAAACAATGAAATTGATACAGGTAGCAGGTAGCACCGTTTTATTATATGAACCTATGATTACAATTTGGTGACTGAGATTCAACTGGTGTCAGAGTTATAGTGCATCAAAATTGGCCAAATATTGCATTACACATACACAAAGTTAAATATTAATTCATAGATAAGCTTCACTTTCCAAACATTTAATAGAAACAAAAGTTCATCTTCTTTAGCAAATTAAATTCATGCAATAGAATTATGCACAAAAAATAAGCAAATGAATAAATGAAATAAATGTTTAGCTCCTTTGTCCTAAACATTTAAGTATATACACATCATAAATCAATTGTTATTAATAACAACACATTTTTTTTTTTTTTTGCTACAATTTATCATCTTTTACTTAAGTTTTCTTCTGTATGTAAAATACCAGACACCCGGTTATCACATTCAGAGGCTGGAGGCAGATGTTATCGCTGAGATGACATCTGCCTCCAGCTCGGTTATTCGCTCTTCCGGACTGATGAGTTCCAATAAAAACGAAACTATAGTCTCTGGATATGATAATCGGGCTGTCTGGTATAACATGTGGATTGTTTAAAAACAGCACACACACCATGCCTATACTTTACGAAATACATTGATTTTACATTTCATAAAAGCTAGGGGGTACTTTGCCTGTCCTCCTCCCTGTATAATATTCATGTTATATATACTTGTCTAATTTGTTTTCTTAATTTTAGATTATGTGAGAAAGAATTTCAAGTTATTGCTTACAGATGCAGTTATAGAGGTTGCAGTCAAAAACTGTTTGTTCCAGGGCGAAGTTAATTATTGTTGAACTTTGAAATGTAATTGAAATTATGTATTAATACATATGAGTGTGTGTGTGTGTATGGAATTTATTGTAAATAAAGTTTATGTATAAATTTTATGTGTCAGTTTCTCTAAAGAATACTAGAAAAAAATTAACTTTTTTAATTTTTTTTTCTTTCTTGGTATATATTATAAAAGATAATGTTCCTTCAGTATGCTTTGTAAAAACATCTATGAAGCATTGTTCTTCTCAGAGAACAAAAGTAAAACAACTCACAATTTCTTACTTAATTGAATGTACCTGCATGACTCAATTAAATCAATAGAACCATTTTAAGTCCAATTTTTCAAACTATGAAAAGTAGTACAAACCTGCGTAAATCAGTAGAAAAGTTGGTATTCTTGCGTTCTATGTAACTTGTAAACTATGCAATAAGTACTTTATACTCTTTACTATTTAAAAATTTAAGTTTTGATTTTTTTTAAAAGTAATAAATTTTATGTGCATGTGTTGGAAAGATAAAATAGAATGGGTCATGTACAGAGGTTTCATATAAAAACAGTAGCATGTATATATAAAAGTAGAAAATTTTGTTATTCCACTTTTTGTGCATTGCTAAAAAGATTTCTATTTTAACAACTAAACTTGGTGTACATTCAATAGCAAAATAATAATACTTAGACGAGGTTGGGTTTTTGACAAAAAAAAAAAAAAAAAACCTGTTTTTGAAATGACCTGTTAAAAACTCCAATACTGACATTGATAGTTTTTATAAACACATATGGTTTCCTGATGCTGAAAAATTATTTCACATTATATCATTAAAATTAATAGTTTAATTAATAAGTTTGATTAAAATTAATTGATAAATTTTCTTGTAAATTTGTTACACTGTAAAAGTAGTTATGGATAACAGTTACAGCTTGTTTTCAAAGCAGTTTTGTTTTAAACTTTTTAATAACTTAATTCATTTGTAACAATTAGATACAATTAATTTTATCAATCAAAAAGGCTTTCTGGGAAAGGATTTATGCAATGTCTCTTTTCTTTTGAGTAAAAATGAAACTAAGTTGATCAGAACTCAATAGTTAAGTATAATAGTATCTAAATATTTTGAATGGTGATATTTACTTTTTTTTTATGTTATTAATTTTTTCTCTAATATAAATATTCTCTGTTTATAGAGGAACTAATAGTTGCTTGATACAACCAAAGACATAAATGTCAAAAACTTAAATACCAACTCTAATAGCTTTTGTAGCGGTTATCTCTCAATTCAGGATGTCCCAGCAAAAGTATGATGGGAAAGTTTTAGACAAAACAATATACCCCTGTTCAGCATCAATAGAGAGGATATTCTCCAGTTTTGAATTGATCCATTCCAAACTTAGAAATAGACATGGTGTGCAAAAGGATTTGAAATTAGTATTTTATCACTGCATGGTTTGAGGAGAAAAGATTTAGAGTGGGAATAAATGTAAATGTTGACTAAAGATCCAAATTTTATTAAAGTTTGAAAATTAAACTAGACAAATGTATGCATTGCCTTTCACTTTCAGCTTTAAAAAAAATTAAGGAATAAATAGTCATTATTATTGTTACTATTCAATATACTGCTATTTCCATTACTTGTTATCCTATACTAATAGTAGCTCTTTTATTCATCTCTCTCATTCTACAGACAAGCAGCTTGTTGAATCAACATTCTGTTTGGGATTTTTTACTAAACATATATTTTTTTTAATCCAAAAGAGTCGAAAAGTTTCCTCTAGTGTATGAAATCAAAATACTTTAAACTGAGAATCATTTGTTGTAGCAATTTCATACTAAATACAAATTTTTTAGTCAGGTTTTGGGCAGATAAGTGTTTAAAAGTAATAACTCAGAAATGTCCATTTACTTGATTTATAATTGCTGTTATTAAATTTTGTCACATATTTTAAAGTGGTAGACAAGTTTACTGGTTTAAAAATCACAGCTTTTACATAATTAGACAAGTTATTTATAAATATCGACTCTTACTCAGGTCCAGATCTACATGCCCGCAGTTGGGGGGTCAGGGCAACGACCCAAGAAATTGGAAAACTTTTTAGATAAACGAATACACTTAAACCTTCAACGTTGCAAACACATTTGGGAATTTCTGTAAAGTATCAGGATAATTAAAAGATTTTATTTGGGAAAATCAGCAAATGTGAAATAAATACATAGAATTACCTTAATATGAGCCACGAAAATGTCCGTTTCAAATAAAATTATTAAAAAAAAACCTTTAAATATATTATGAAAAGCAGCAAGACTAATCAAAGTGTAAAAAACGTAATAGTTACATAAGAGTTACCTACATTTGCAAAAAAAAAAGAAAAAAACTTGCTAAGACCCAGAAAGATGGATAAAACAAAATTTTTTATTGTAAAAAGTTTCTTATGGTCCATTGATTTTGTAATGAACTTATACGTAAAATGAGAGGAAAAAAAATCAGGAGTTAAGAATTTCAAACTCCCTCAAAAACAAAATAAGTCAAAAAAAAAAACTTTGTCTTATAATTAAAATAGCCGTTTAAAACATAAACAAATAATAATATTGAATTTAAAAAAAAATAGTGAAGAAAAGCTTCCATGGTTTTAATCAATTCTTATCGGGGAAGGGGGGATCAAAACTTACAGATCCAGGCCTGCTTTTACTCATTGTTTTTAGGTAAAAGGGCTGTTATCGCTGTATTGAGCTAGTAAAATTAACATGTTTATAAATCACTTTTTCATAATTTCGAATGATTGCAACTTTCAAAACTGAAATTTATTTACAGTTTTGAAATAAATTGAGAAAAAAAACCCCATTAAATCCAAAAAACATCGCTCAGAGTACATTGTGCTAAGTCGCCTAAAGTGGTAGACAGAAGCCACGTTTAGGATCAACCCTTCATTTGAGAGCCTGGAAACCCTGTTCAACTTCTCCAAGAGAAAGTTGAATGAAAGCTTGAAGTTGAACGGGTAGGTTGAGCGAATTTCGTTACGTGTGATATGGCCTTAAAATTGAAACTACCTTCACAGCTAACCTTGCACAACACCTCACAGTGTCTTCCCAACTAATCTCCAGTGCCTAATGTTCTACTACTAAACTGTCCGATATTTGCTTGTACACTGTAGGGGAGACCGGGTCTAGTTGATACACTTTTTACTTTGTGATTTTTGTAATTTTTGTTTTTTGTCGTACTGAAACAAATACAGCATAATGATGCAATCTATTTAGCTACCACATTCAATATAAAAAAACCTTCTATGAAAAAGATTTTAGCATAAAAAAAATATTTTCTAAACTTTGCAAGATGTATCAATTTAACCCACCCCGAGTCAAGTTGATACACTAATGGGTCAAGTTGGTACACATTTCAGTAGGATCGAGAATCATTGGAATAATTAGCAAGTCATACATTTCAAAAGAATTTTATTGTTACAAAATTATAAAACAGTAAAAAGTACTTGAATGGGTTGAATTAAGTTTTTAATATTCTTCTAATAAAGTCATAATTTCTTAGCAGTCATTCCGTTTCTGACGAGAGGCAAACGTCTGATTCGCAATTTTTACAAGTGTAAAATTTAGAGTCTTTTGCGCAGGGTATGTGAGCCCACTTCTTGCAGGAAATGCATTGAATCCAATCTTGACCCGGTTTGGAAGACGAATAAGACTTAAAACACACTAAACAAAAGGACTCTCCATCTTCATCAGAGTCTGATTCATACTTCTTTTTCTTGGGTTTTGATTTTTTCTTGTCTTTAGCTCTTTTCATGTCCTTATCCTGTTTTTTTAACTTTTCAAGGTTAATTTTTCGCTGTCAAATAATTTCCTGATTTTTAATTTGTTTTTTTCTTCCTTAATAAGGACTTTTTTCTTTCCCTTTCCTCAGTTTCTTGTTCTATTTCGTCTTTTATATGCGTATCAGTAAGTATACAAGATCTTAAGGGTTGTCTGCCTTTTCCGCTATTTTTACGTGCTCCTGCTTTTGGCAAAGGACGGATTTGTTTCGGCGTGACAATTGGAGACATCATTCCCCTTTATGTACAGGGCTGTTGATCTTCGGCTGATGTAGAGGGCTGTTGATCTTCGGCTGACGTAGAGGGCTGTTGATGGTCTCCTCCTGACAAAGAAGGTTGTTGATCTTCTGCGTTCGTAGAAAGCTGACGATCACTTACAAAGCTCGACAAGAATTCGTCGTCAGTAAAAACATCTGGGTTGTATGGGACTATCCCGGAAGCTTTAAATCCTTAAATTCTTAAAAAAATTTAGAAAGGCGCAATTGACCATGTTAGGAATGTCATAAATTGTTACGGTTTTACCAGGGTTGCTAACTAGCCAGTTGTCAACAGCTGCAAAGTAGTACCTTTTAAATGGTCCATAAACAGATACATCTAGGGGCTGGAGGCGATGTGAAATATGAGGAGGAAAAGATAGCAAAATTATTCTATTGTCTTTACAGAAGTTTAACACTTGTATAGACAAGTGGGAATCATGATTGTCTAGCAATAAAAGGCAAGGTTGATGAAGTGTTGACTTTACGTGACTATGAAAGTGTCTAATAAAAGTGAGAAACGATGACCCAGTCATCCAACCGGAAGGGTGTGCAGTGCCAATACACCCTTGTGGTCATTCCTTTATGAAATAGTCTTTAAAGAATACTCTAGGGAAAATAAAAAGTGGCGGGAGAGCATTGCCAATAGCATTAACAGCAGTTGCAATTGTTACGGTTTGTCCTCGCTCGGCAGAAGTAGCTTTTGCAACTTGACGGACTCCTTTCGCAGCAATAACTTTGCCTGGTCGCTGAACTGTCTGCACCCCAGTTTCGTCCACATTCCACACATCTTTGCTTTGAAATTTGTATTTTTCAAACACCTTTTTCAAGTCTTCAAAAAAGCTCCCAACATTATGCTTATTAAAACTGGTTGCTCGACTTAAGCTTGTCGCTTCTGGCTCTCTTAAAGAAAGAGTGGGGTGCCTTTTTAAAAACTTGTAAAACCACTCTGATGTTGCCATTTTGGCGTTTATCCAGGTATCAGGCATTTCCAATTTATTTGCAAGTCCCAACTCATAAGCCAGTTCTCGAACGTTTTTAGGAGTTAATCCATAATAAATTTTAGCACTTGTTAAAATGTATTTACTAAGCTCGTTTTCTAAATCATCATTTAATATTTGACGGTGCTTAGCATATCCCATTTTTACTTCTTTTTCAACAGCGTCAGGTGTTTCAAGCTGTTTTTCCTTTTTATTTTTATATCTGTAAAGCGTCATTTTGTCTATAGAAAATGTTTTTGCTGCTTCCCTGAAAGACATCCTTCCATTTTTTATTTCATCATATGCCCTTTCAAACACATCAATAGGTATTTCACCTCTCTCAGTTTTCTTCTTGTAGTTTCTTGGCGTTTCTGAAAATAAAAAACCACATTAAAAACTACTTGTGGGTTGAGTTGATACACGTATCAACTTGACCCAAAAGAAGCGTATCAATTTGACCCAAACGACGCACTTACTTTAAACTTAAATTTATGAGAAACAGGAAGCAGCCGAAATAACGAGTGTAAAGTAATATCCTTACCTGGAAGTGACGAATCTGAAGTACTGAATTTGGTTGATCTACTACCTCACACATAAAATATAAAACAGGTCAAAGTATCAAGCAAAATTTTACTTTTCTCAGTCAAAAACAGTTTTTTCCAAAAAGCACAAAAGGACAAGCAACCTCCTCCTCAGGCACTTTACAGGTTACTGGCTATCGGCCTGCCCCTCCTATACTCTGCTTCCCGCTCTCATACACATTCAAATTTAAAAATTATTGGGATTGTATCAACTTGACCCTTTATCAACTAGACCCGGTCTCCCCTACTCCCGATTATCCGTGCTAATTAATGCACGGATGTAGACGGATAATCGAAAACATGGATAATCCGAAAATGACCAAACGTGCAGAAAAGTGTATTTGGAAGCTGTAAGTAAAGTACACGGTGGTGCATAAAATACTTCGGGTTGAATTACGATAATCTTCTAATGCAAAAAGTAATACATTAGTACTAGCAATGAAATATGTAAAAAAAAATATAGCATAATTTTTAGCTTTAATTAATTTTAAAATTTTGGCTGCTCGGAAAATCCGCAAAGCGGATGATCCGCACACAGATAATCGTGAGTACAGTGGACTAAGCTCACAGGTTAAGGGACGTAACTTATAACTTATCATAAGGTGCATAATGCATAGTAAGGGAAAAGCATTGTAATTCTTTCAACAAGATAAATACACAACAAGAGCACGCATGAAACATCGTTGTGAGTGAGCAGATTGATAAAAGAAAAAATAAATAAGTAAAGAGGATAGAGTGTAAGAAAATCAATTAACAAGATCAATTAACAGCAAATACCTTCAGAATCCCAGCTTCTGTTTTGTTTTGTTTGCGTTATTGCTCCGTATATTTATATTTAAAGGAGGATTTAGACAAGTAGAGGCTTCAGAGGATGAATAACAACAGTAGTCCAGTCAATAAAGGTTTCGTGTCGCAACTAATTTAGGGAAAGCTAAATTTTTGCAGGTTGTTAGTACATAAAGTATACACTAAAAAAATACAAAGTCCCGACCCCCACCCCTCTTGCTTTCCCCCCCACCCCCTCCGAAACATTGCCAGAGCAGTACTATGATTATATGCTTTCCGTATAGCAACTACTTAAGAGAAAGCTGAATTTTGGCAGGATGTTAGTACATAATGTATTCTTGAAAAAATTACAAAGTTCCGACCCCCACCACTCTTTTTCTCCCCCCCCTTCACCCTCATCATCTACGAAACACTGCGAGAACAGTACTATGACTGCACGCTTTTCGTGTCGCAACAAATTAAGGGAAAGCTGAATTTTGGCAGGATGTTAGTACGTAATGTATTCTTTAAAAAAGTACGAAATCCCGATCCCCATCCCTCTTGCTTTCCTCCTCACCCCCTCCGAAACATTGCAAGAGCATTAATATGATTATGCGCTTTTCGGGTCCCAACTAAATAGGGGAAAGCCGATATTTTCAAGATGTTAGTACAAATAGTATACACTAAAATAAGACAAAGTCCCGACCCTCACCCCTCTTTCTCCCCCGCTCCCCTTCCGAAACATTGCAAGAGCAGTACTATGATTATACCCTTTTCGTATCCCAACTAAATAGGGGAAAGCTTTTTTTTTTCAAGATGTTAGTATTCAAAGTATGCACTAAAAAAACACAAAGTCCCTACCCCTATTGCTTCCCCCCCCGTCCCGTCTGAAACATTGCAAGAGCAGTATTATGATTATACGCTTACAGCTCGAAAAGTAATGATGATACCGGAGTATTCCTCTTTTATTTCACTTTTTACAATATTATAAACCAGTGGTGCCCAACCTACGGCCCACGAGTCACATCCGGGCCATGAAACTGATCAGTGTGAACCGTTGTTTTGCGAAATGTTATAACTCGAGGACTATGTTGCAACTGGTTTCTGAAAAACAGGTTGCATTAAAAAAAAAAAAAAAAAAAAAAAAAAAAAAAAGACATCAATTTAATAATAACTACAATTTTTTTTTTTTTTTTTATAAGGGATCATCTAATAGTTTGTTGGCTTGGTCTGAAATATTGTTACAATTCATTCCACTACAGTGTTCACACATAGAAGTACAATCGAACCCAGTTTTACGACAGATACAGTTTGTAACACAATGTTTTACAGTTGCAAGATATGAGTAGGAGAATTTCACTTGGAGCAGAGGTAATTGTCATGATCTTAGGAATCAGTCTGTTGCTTGAAATATATTTCCAAACCCATTCTACTGCTGGAAATTTAAAACCTAACCAAGCTTGAATAAAAGTTTGTGAAAAGCAAGTAATCGCAAAAGTGTCCCTAAAGTCCACTTTTGATTTACCAAACTTCCACCAACTTCAGACGTCACTCGTCAACATCTTTTTAAGGTTTCCACCAGAGTTTTTAGGGTCAACACTAGATTCAAAGTTGATTAGGTTTTAAACGTCCCCCAGAAGAGTGGGGTTGGCATTATACTTCATGAAACAGACTGATTCCTAAGTTCAGGAAGATTACCTCTGCTTCAAGTGAACTTTTCCAATTAATATTTTACAATTGAAAACATTATGTGTTTCAGACTGTATCTGTCGTAAAGCTAGGTTCGATTGCACGTCTATGTGTGGACACTGTAGTGGAATGCACTGTAACAATATTTCGGACCAAACCAACGAAATATTAGAAAATGGCCCCTTTTATAAGACTTAAAAGTATAACCAAAAGTAATATTAAACGTTAATAATATCCGCTGCGAGAAAATAATTTCTGTTAAAATATATTCTTCCTGATTTACTTAAAGCTTAAATAGTTAGCCAAGCATTAGCATTATTTTGTAGACTATCGCCGACACAAACGAATTATAAACTTTTGTAACAAATAATTGCATTATGGTAGTAAAAACTTTTAGTGAACGTCATTACATTGTTGATCCATTTCAAGAAAATGATTATTATCATATTATTATCTATAAATTTTGTTCAAACATTTCTTTCCAAGATGTAATGATAAAAAGCTATTAATTTGTTTAAGTTACTTTTTGGTTTTTGTTGTGAGTTTTCTGCATATGATTAAGTTGATAAAATGGTGAAACTGAGCGATCTACATAAAAAAGTGTATGTTTCAGAATTTGTGTATAACAGTGATCCCCAACAATGTTTTCAGAAACTAATTTTTAAATATTTGGCTAAAACTTTGTAACATTGTCATTAATCGTGTTCTTCGAATTGTAACATTTCACAAAACAACGGGCAACACGGATCAGCTTCGCGGGCCGAAAACGGCTCCTGGGCCTTTTGTTGGGCACCACTGGTTTACAATATTGTTAGGAGTAAAATTAAAAAAGAAACATTTCGGAAACATCATAAATTTTCAAGTTGTACGCGTATAATCAGAGTACTGAACGGATCAGTGTGCAATGTTTCGGACGGAGGGGGGATCAGCAAAAGGGGTTGGGGTCGGGACTGTCAAGGTTTTAGTGTATAATGTATATATGTACTAACACTAACATCGTGCAAAAATTCAGCTTTATCTTAATTAGTTGCGAAAAGAAAAGCGTATAATCATAGTACTGCTCTTGATGGTCTAAGTGTTTTGTAGAGGTTGGGGAGGAAAACAAGAGGGGTAGGGGTCGGGACTTTGTGCTTTTTTTAGTGTATACTTTATGTAGTAACATCCTGCCAAAATTCAGCTTTCCCCTATTTAGTTGCGACACGAAAAGCGTATACTCATAAGCACTGCTCTTGCAATGTTTCGGAGGGGGTGGGGGGGGGGGGGAATCAAAAGGGACGGGGGTCGGGACTTTGTATTTTTTTAGTGTATACTTTATGTACTAACATTCTGCCAAAATTCAGCTTTCCCCTAATTATTTGCGGCACGAAAAGCGTATAATCATAGTACTGCTCTTGCAATGTTTTGGAGGGGGTGGGAGGAAAGCAAGAGAAGTGGGGGTCGGTATAGTCATAGTACTGCTCTTGCAATGTTTTGGAGGGGGTGGGAGGAAAGCAAGAGAGGTGGGGGTCGGGACTTTGTGGTTTTTTACTGTATACTTTATGTACTAACATCCTGCCAAAATTCAGCTTTCCCCTATTTAGTTGAGACACGAAAAGCGTATAATCATAAGTACTGCTCTTGCAATGTTTCGGAGGGGGGGGGGGAATCAAGATTGACGGGGGTAGGGACTTTGTATTTTTTTAGTGTCTACTTTATTTGCAAACATCCTGCAAAAATTCAGCTTTCCCTAAATTAGTTGCGACAAAGCCTATTTTTTTTACCTTCATTGACTGGGCTACAGATCGAGTATTCCCTTTTTTTCGAATTCCAAAAAAATTAATGTATGACATCTGCATGTTTAAAGTTAAACACATATCATTTGTCAGGCATTTTCTTTATTTTCAAATTATTCATTCGCATCTAAGTTATGTAACATGATCTTACTACTATATGTATTTTTTAAAGAACATTCTCAAATTTCTAACTTATCAGAATATTCTCGTGAACTTTCTCTAAACTACTATTTCCGAGAATTTTAGAGCTCTACTTTAGATAACTTTTTTGACTTTTTGGTACCCAGAAAATATTAGAGAAGAAAAAGTCCGTTTACATAGTAATATTATATTTCGGAAGAAATTTCAACTTATTTTTTAACATAATTAGCTTTAAATGGAGGGTTGAGGTTCAACTGAGGAGCTTTTAGTATAAAATATGCACTTCATAACATCTCACGTCAGTCTCATTTCCAAATTAAAAATTTACTGCTGAAGAATTAACTATCAAAAATGTTTTGATCAATTGCATCTGATTAAACGAAAAGGTTAATCTTCAACATTGAATATATTCCAGACCTTTTCATTTTGCTCCCTAAACCCCCAACTTTAGATTAGACGTATGATAGAAATATCCCATCATCGCTTCCCAGCTTCTGATATGAAAAGGGCTTTTTCGCTTGGTTATGTCTCGTTCCCGAATCTCAGTTGATTTAAACTGTTATTTATCACTTTTTTAAAAGAAATTTTTTGGGCAACTTAACATAATTAAGCCAATAATAACCCATGCTTGAAATGAATTATCGCGCCACAAAGGTCTGCTACGCTAGAAGGAAAAAAATGGCAGGTCTTCGAAAAGATTCGTTACAATTTTTCTGGTGGTAAGAGTGACTATATTCGAGACTAGTTAAACTAAAGTAGTTAAACTAAAACAGTTAAAACTAGTAACAGTTAACTAAAACAACTTTGTTGACTAAAAAAGTTAAACTTAAACAGTTAAACTAGTTAAACAGTTAAACTAGTTAAACTAAAACAGTTCTAGTTGATAATCAATCTAATATATATATATATATATATAAATTTAAAAACAAATGAACAAGTTAGCTATAAAACTTGATCTGAAAGTAATCAGCATCAGCTCTTGCAAGCACTTTTTAAGTGGAAATATTGAACTATCGATTTCTAAGAGAAATGAACAGGGAGGGGGAACTATTTGGTTCAAATGTGCTACGATGATGTTTTAATTGAGAAAGGATAGTGTAGTTTGATCAGTAAATGAGCGCTGAAATTGAAGTTCAATTTCAAAATTTCATAACATCATTCAAAACAAGCATTCGGTATGACAGAGAACATATTTTTACTTGCATATGTAATTATTACAAAACAGTGAGAACTTTAATTGTTATCTCGATCGACCTCGAAAATAAAAGTTACGTCAAGAGACGTATATTGAACAATCATGCCTAAATAAAAGAAAAAAAAAATAATTAACGAAATAAACAAGTTTTAATTTACCATGTTTGTAAAATGAACTGTTTGTAAAATAATTTCTCACCTCAAAATCCTCACGTAGATTTAAAGCTCCATACAGATTCAGAGCTTTTTATGGATTGTCTGGAAAATTCGAGATAGTTATTTTTTTATAGCTAGCAAAATACATGTAAGATTTAAAAGGGAAAACTTGGGGTGCACGCCATAAATAATTGATTCTTTTATAATTTAAGTAAGAATTTTATTGCTCTGCTAATTACATACAATGAGGGGTAAATATTTCTGATTGATAGCTATTGTTCAACCCATGTTTTTTCTTTTTACCCATGCATGTGTTTTGATAGCTATTAAAAGTTCACAATCACGAATTTTCTAGGCAATCTGTCAGCAATCTGTCAGAAGTTCTGAACCTGTATGGAGCTTTAAATGAACATGAGGATTATAGAAAATAAATAATTTTATACTTTTTAGTTCATTTTAAAAACATGGTAAATTAAAATTTTTGTTTTCGTTAATTATTTTCTGCGTTTTAGTAGTGTGTGTATTAAATATCTTAATTTATTTTAAACACTTCAAATAGACAATGATATACGGTTCAATTGACAAAGAAGAGTTCAGAAAATTTGCTCAGTCTGTAAAAACTGCACGATAAATAACCTTGTAACCCTAAAAAACACTTCGTACAATTTCGAACAAGTAAAGTAGCAACACCTTTTAAACAAAAAAAAAAAAGTTTAACACACTAAGAAGCTTGTAAAAATAATTATATTATTCATCTGTATAAAAAATCATTTCTTTCTTCCGGGTAAAAATAAAACGTCTTAGATTTTTTTCCCGCTTTGGCGAATTAAAAAAAAAAAAAAAAAAAAAAAATAATAATAATCTTTAGAAAATAAACAAAAAATAATAGTATATCCAATTCAATAAATAATTTTCATCATCATCATCATCATTCAAAAAAAAAAAAAAAAAACGCCTCCACAGCTCCTTGTGTAAAAACATAAAGCACCTCGAATTTCCATTAATTTCCCGTTGCCAACAATAGAATAAATAAATGAAAACTTCAGACTAAAAATAATAAAATCACATCATATCAACAAACACTATTTCGTAGTAAAAACCAGAACTGCGGAGTTGAAATCAAAGTTGAACTGATTTTGAGATAAAGGAGTCGGAGTTGACGGTTTACATAGTAAGAGTCGGAGTCGGTTTTTTCCCCCTCTGAATCCGCAACTCTGCCAGCACTTGCGAAGTTGGAATCAGGCTGATTTTGGGCAAAGGAGTTACAGTTAGAGTCGAAGTCCCTAAAATTCAGTTTGGGATTCAGGGCTGCGGAATCGTAGTCGAGACAAGAATGCAGCCATGTCAACATAATAAAATTTATCATAGTATAAGTGAAAGATATAAAGTATCACTGCAGTAAAGCTGCTAAATAATTGAAATATCAGTTCACAGTTTTAACGAAACTCAGGGTTCTTATTTACATAACACCTCAAGCATATAAACATAAACTAACTCTACTGATGAATCATGTTCTGATCAGCTAAATAAGCTTGAACAATTTAAAATAATTGTTCCTTGTTTTAATAAATTTTGCTATAGTTAGATTTACAACAAAAAAGAGAGTTACCCATTACGTAGGGGTGAAATAGAATGCAAAGTTGGTTTTCCAGAGTTTGAAATAAGTTTTTAAAACGAAAAGGTAGTGTGCTTAGTCAATTTATTCTTCCTGAAAAAATAGTGATGAGAATGATTGTGTTGCTACATCAAGTTAGGTAGAGTGAAACTTAAAGAGCTACAACAACTGTAATGTTTGAAAAGTTAGTTTAAATACCTGCAAAGTTAAAACTTTTCAGATTTTGAAAACGTTTCCTAAATTTCTTTTCTTTTCTTTTTCATAAGTATACAGATACTTACATTTTTCTTCTCTTTAAAAAAAAAATTAATTCAATTCTCTTAATTTTCTTCTTGCAAGACAAGAAGCAGATAAGTTGATTTTTGTAGTTATCATCGTAATTTTTTAAATTATGTGTTGTAATTTTAGCTTCATTACGCTATTTTTTTAAAAACTATTAGTTTTTTTTTTATAAAATATATTGTTTACAACTGTATTGAAGAATAAGTAACTGATCAAAAGCATCATAAATTCATTAAAGTTGTGTAAATTTTTTTAATAAATTTATTGAAGAAGGGATCACGTATCTCTTATATGGGGGCATATGATCTATTTATAAACACATAAAAAAAAATATTTTTCCAAAATCATCTGTTTAATTGCAACTAAAAATTAATACTGCCAGATGGAGAAAAAATGTTCACGCAATAAAATAAAATTAAAAAAAAAAAAAAAAAAAACAAAAAAACTGATGATTTGCAACCGAGAAAAAAATTGAAAACTAAAGTGGAGATCATCTATCCTCCTGTCTTCTCTATGCTACATAAAAAATGTAACAAAATTATATGCATGTGTACATTTCTTATAATAGATAACATTACTCAACCACCAATTTGTTAAAATAATAATATAAGGGGAGGTGGGGCAAGTTGGACCGCATAACTCAAACAACATTTTTTATAATCTTAGTGATAAATACTAGCAAACATTGTAACTACCTTATTATCTTTTGTGCGAAGAGAAAAAAATATAAAGTTTAAAGATCAATAAAACATATTAAATTCATTTTAATTGATAAATTATCTTTATTTAAAAACAACAATAAGTACATTCACCATTACTACACAATTATTTTTAAAAAAATCAACTATTGAACATTCATGAGACAATGAAGATTAAAGTTAACTAAAGATGCGTTAAATGATATCAGGGAACATGAAAGTGCTATTTCTTGAGCTTTAAAAGTAGCACTTTTATTGGACTGGGGTTTGGAAGGATAAGTCATATGTTACTTTTATGCAAAGTTACATCAATATTTTCTAGGGGGACAAAAGCTCTTTTTCTTCATTGTATTGCATGAAACAATTCCAAAAAGAGAAGAACCATGTTATATTAATACCATATGTTTCAAAGAAAAAATACAATAAAATTGACAACTTTAAATTAGCATATGTTTGTGTTCTAAAATCAAAATAAGAAAATTTTAAGTAAAAGTATATTTTATATTCCTTTAATCAATCATTTCTTTCATTTTGTTTCTGTGTAGAATGCTTGTTTAGCAAAAATATTTTGTTTGATACAGGAAATTTATTATAGCATGTGTTGCATATTTTATCTTAGGCAACAATTGTCTGCAAAAATTTAGAAGTATTTTTTAAAATATGAATAGTAAAAAAGTGCAGTTATGAAATAAATCTTTTGGTAAAATTAATTTAGTAAAATTTTTGTTAAATAATTATAAAATATATCTTTGCTTCCCCCCTAAGTTTTTATTATTATTGTTTCAAAACATGTGTAACATGAAATGAAATGAATGTATAATATGCAAACAGTATAGAAGTTAGAATATTGTTATAGTTATTGAGATTTAAGGGAAAAAATAAGTTTTTAAATTATGTGGGGTAGGTTGGTCCGGTTCAACGTGCCCCACAAAGAGTGGACCAACCTACCCCACCTTTTTGGTCTGAAGAAGTTATGTTATAATTTTTTTCTTTTTGACAAAAAATGAAAAAAATTACCAATTATTGTAAACTAAAAGAACTTACTTTTAGAAAGGAGTTCAACTTCTTTCCCGCAATCTTGATGAAAAAAAAAGTTACAGTTTTCTGAAAATTGCTCAGGACTTCTGAAATAACACTTACTGTAATAAAATTTGTTCAATATAACGATAACATGTGATTTCGTTATAGATTTTGTAGGACCTATTCGTTGGTCATAAAATAAAATAAAAAATATTAATAGTATTAAAATAATTGAGAGCGGTCCAACGTTTGCCCCCTGTCCAACGTACCCCACGTCCTCCTAATAGTATGTACACATTATTTTTAAAATTAAATGATGTTTAATAATAATTATTTATTTGTCGAATTATTAACTAATTAAGTTAAAAGTACGTTGTAAGATTTATTGAATAATCATATGTATAGTTAGAAAAAACGAAATACTGTAAAACCACTTATTTTGCAATCATTTTCGTGAAAATGAAGATATCGGTGATTTTGTGAGCTGAAAATTTCGCGAATATCATGTAAACATAATCGAAAGCGGAAAAATGTGCTGCGAACAGATGTTTCACAAGGCTTAAATTTTTGCGATCACGACGGGCTCGTAATAATCGCGAAAATTAAAATCTCGCTAAAATAAGTGCTGAAGTTGGTATCATAATATAAACTTAGGAAATGATCTTGCTTTTCTTTAAGGAATGAAACATTAGCATTAGGAAGCTTTTTCTTTTCCGTTGGAGAGAACTAAGGAGCGGTTGCAGTGAGATCATTTATAGGGGAAACCCGGCTAAAGTGGATACCCTGGGCAAAGCGAATTTCGCCTATAAATCCCAAATAATTAGTTCGCCGGCAGCCGCTTTGTCATAGCAACGGTCGCCTGTTGCCGCTCCGTGTGGGGCAAACACGTCGGGACGAGTTCGCCTCACGCGACGCCAGTGACCGAACAAAGTATGTTTTGGGGAAAATAATATTAGTTTACAGAGGTTAGTGTTTCATTTATAACTTTAATACTATTTGTGACATGTTCTTTTTTATGAGTAGGATTTGATGTACAATTATGTAGCTTTCAACTATCCGTAGACGACGAGTTTAGATGCTCTGTTTTTTAGTAATTTTTAGTAACCTCAAAAATGTACCTGAAGGGCAAAGCGGATTGGGCAAAGTGAATACCATATTCACTTTGCCCGGTCATGACAAGTCACTTCATCCGAACCTGGAAGTCCCTCAATATTAAGATCTCAAGACAATACTACCATTGAAGACCGTCCTTATACTTCCATAGGATCTGAAACAACAGAATAAATCCAAGGTAATAATGTTCCCGCCGTTTCACCCAAACCTGGATGTTCTACGAACTACTACAGTCCTTCAGTTTTACTACCTATTCCTCAGCCTGTTATACCAATAACAACACGTAAACAAAAACTACAGATATCTGCACTTCAGACAAGTACTCCAGTAAAGGACAGTCAAAGACAAAAATTTGAAAAATCAAAAAAGTAATTAATGATGATTCATGAAGTAACTAGATGGTTTGGACTAAAGCTTCTCGACTAAGACTATTAAAAAGACCAAGTGCCAAATGACTAATCAAAAATGTCTGCTACAAAACATAGGACTGCATAAGAGAATGATAAGAAGAAGAAAGTAAGAAATTTGATGATGTAAGGTGCATTTTCTGTGATAAAATGTTCATTGAAGAAGATGATCAGCCAATGGGAAACAGGATAAAATGTCGTATTTGTACTCAGTGGTGTCATAAAGAGTGTTCAGCATTCGAATATGGTAATGATTTTGTTTGTGATAACTGCAATGATTAGTATTGTAGAAGAAAAAAAATTTTTTTTTCTCTTTTTTATATGCTCCTAAATTTTGGATATTGCCTTTTTTAAAAAGATTCTTTGCTTGTTACAACAATTACTGCAATAATTAGCATTTCAGAAAAATGCTTTTTAATATGGACCTTTAATTTTCAATGCTTATTTTATACTTAAGTTCAGTTTCTTTGTTTGTAACAACAACAATAATTAGCATTGCAACAAAAAAATGTTTTTAAATATGTTCCTTTTATTTTCGACATTTATTTTATTTTTAAATTTAATTTCTTTGTTTGCAATAACTACAATAACTACCATTGCAGCAAAGAAATGTTTTTCGGATATGTTCCTTTAAGTTTCGATGGTTATTTTATTTTTAATATTTAGTTTCATGCCAAATAATGTTGCTGTTCGCTTTGCCCTAGGAATGAATCCACTTTACCCGGGGTGTTGGGCAAAGTGGATAATTATGCCATTGTTGAAAACTGGCCTTATATCTAATAGTGTAATTAATATTAAGGACAACTGTTATTGCATTACGCAAGTTCATTAAATGAAGACTGATTATAAACATTTGATTCAATTTCTAAAGTTATAACTAAACGACAATAATCAAGAAAAAGTTAAGGTATTCACGTTGCCCGGGTTTCCCCTACACATTCGTTTATTTCTGTTGCTTTTCTGCTCTTCAAAAGATAAAGAGAAATAACATTAATAACATGAAAACAAAAAGTAGCTGCAAGGCAGGTGATGTGAGAAGATGGGGGAAGGGGGCTTATGCTGGGATAAATATTGACTTGATACGCATATTAGAGTGTGTCATATTTTTTTTTTTGTTTTTGAACTTTGACTTGCACATTTCGAATGCAATGTATTTGCACCCGAGAAATTCATTTCTAGTATTATTTTAGAAAAATATAAAGACTTAGCTACCGGGAAACGAGCTTAAAAATTTGAAAAAAAAATGGCAAAAAAATTGGCCAATTTCCAAAAATTTTTAGAAAATAAAAATGTTTAAAATTCTTGTTTCAAAACCATCCAAATGCTTCCTTTTAACTCTTTTTACACGTCTTTATGATTATTCCTTTAGTTTTTAGTCCGTGAACAAACCGTGTATTTTCATGAAATTAACTTAAATCGATTTTTTAAAACCATTTTTTGTACACTGCAATATTTCTCCTTTTAAGGTATAGTATATTTCTTTCACAATAAATGTGTACTGTGCTACTCCTTGTGGAAATGCATTTTTTTTTTTTTTGCATCAACGACCGAGAACACACCTCAAGGAGGTGGTTGCAGTTCATATTTTGTTCTCATTTGCAGATTGGAAGGACAGTTCACTCTGCCCTTCCCATCCACCCAACCAAAAAGAATAGTCATTACATGACTTAAATTTACACTTACTGCACGAGTTTCAACGAATTTCAATGTTTGGATCAGGGTATTAAGTTGTACTTATGATTCACTTTTGGCATTGTGATCAGAAGTATAAAGTGTTGCTCTTATTAAATCCATCTTTTTGTCCACTTAATCTTTTGCCTCGTACGCCTTTCTCTAATTCAACTGCTTTACATTTTGACTGTCGTCCACTGCCATGACCAGTAACAAGTCCTCCAAATTGACATAGTAGCCATTTCTTTGGATCACCAGATCCACGATTTTTAGGAGATCATCAGACAAATGACTTGTACTGTACATAGTGCAACTTTCAATAAGTTGGGACTTTTCATTTCAATTTTTGTTAGATGGAACGATATGAAGAAAAATTTAATACCTAACTTAAGAATATCCTCATATCTTTTTAATTCAGCTCGAACAATATACAGCTTTGTAACTGCGCATCAGCTCACGTGAACAAACGCTGATCAGTGAAATGTCATGAATTTTAGACTGCAAGATCAGGGTCACATTTTCTTCCTGTATTAGACCAGTTAATTTAGGCCAAAAGTAGGGTCAATGCACCACAAATTTATAATTAGCTGAACTTTTCAGGATTAGTTCCTGGACATGTGTAGAACAAATCCTTAAAAGTCCCCTAAGTTTCCATGTGAGCTTCTATCCAAAATGGCGGATCAATGATGGCCGCCTAGTACTTTTTGTTTTCCTTATAAATCGGTCAAAAATTAAAAAATTTCAGTTCTGAAAAAAAAAAAAAAAAAATTGCAGGTTCTAGAAATAATATTGGTTCGATACATAACTTAAAGTAACTAATAAAAAATTTCTAACATCTTTGTTTTGACACCAAAAACTGAAATTTCTGGGTTTTACGTAACATGCAGCAGAACACATAAGCTACTAAAATAAATAATTTTTACCTTTTTTGGGGTATTTTTTTAAAAATATTTTCCCTCACATATTAGACAATAGTTTTTATTTTTCAGTTTAAAAAAATGCTATGTATGTTGGAATTAGTGCTTATGTTTTACCGACATTTCCCCATAAAGAATTATAAACATTATCTACAAATTGTGTTTTTTGTCTAAAATGCAAAATTTTCGGTGTGAAAATTCAACGCTGATCTGTTTAGCTCTTGGAAATTATCATTGTGGCTCCAAATTGATTTTGTAATATTAAGTGAGTTAAAAAAAAAAAAAAAACTTATCACAAAATGGTACTTTTTATTAATTTTAGGTTGCAATTAGTTACTCAAGGATGATTTTTTAAAAAATTATGCTTCCATATAATTATGTGACAATGGAAAAAATGTCGGTGAAAGATCACTGCCTTCAATTTTAGGAAGCTCTTTTGGGGAAGTTAAACTTCAGAAGAAAAAGGGGTATGTTCCACAGTTTCGGGCCAGGATGTTGCTGTTTTCAAATCAAACCGTAATTTACGAGATATCTCAATTATCAATTAGCCTTTCAACTGCCCTCGCTTTTTGGTTGGGCTTCTCTGCGAAAGGGTAAAAACACGAGCATGGCAGCTATTATTGAATTATTTAAGCCACCCACCACCAATTTCTTTGTCCATTAAAGATGAAGGATTTCTTATGCACACATGGCATGGGACGAGTCAGACATATAATAAAAAGACATGCCTCAAATACTTCAGGCGTCTTCAGAAAAAACTTCTTTTTATGTGAAACAGTGGTTTTTAAGGCATGCATTACCAGGGAAGAGACGATGAAGGGTAATGTCGAAAATGTAAGATACTACTGCTTTTGGAAGAAAATGTAGTGGGAACGACTTTATAGACTAACTTTTTGCTGAATTATGAGAACAAATCAAGATTAATTCAAAGTATGATGGAATACTTCCGATTAGGAGGAATGATTGTTGTACAAGTGGATAGGGAAGTCAATGTATTAATTTGCTTAATTGCGATAAAGACATGCCAGAACAGCTCCAGACCAGTCGCAGTAAGTGGTACTGATACAGGTCTGCTCTCGATGCTAAGTGAAATAGGTATGTCTGGAACATCACTGTATTTTTTAATCCCAAACCAATTTAATACAAAGAAAGATGTTACAATATATTGAAAGTACAAGAAGCCTTGGGTCCCTTAAAGGATCCTCTTATTTTGCTCCACGCAGTCACAGGATGTGACTCCGACTTCACATCAGCTATATTCAGAAAGGGTAAATCTTGAGCTTTCAAGTTTCTAAAGGAAAATCTAAAACTGCTTTCTCTGATCTCACAGTTCAGTAGTTTCCAACTCGATCCATCAAGAAAAGGTCACCCAGATTGTAGAAGTGTTGCTGAAACATCTTTTTGGTGGGAGTAACACTTAATTCTCTAGCTATATTACGATACAACCGCTTTAATGATTAAGTAACCAAAACTCCTTCTTCAAAATTTAAAGCTTGGCAACTCTTCCCCCCACAAGTGCAGTTGCTTCACAGCATCCATTTTGTGTTTATCCAATAGTACAACAGTGGATTAAGAAAAACATGAATCCAACTAAACAGGGATTTTTTATGAAAGGAGATGGACTGTTCCCAACGCTTTTGTCACTTCTCGAAGCTTCCGAAGGAATTACGCATTTAATGTTTTGTGACTACAAATTAACGGTAATTATGTGAGACTGATCTAGATGCCAATGAAACTGCAGAGCTTTAATGTTCCAAGTTTGGCATGCATTGTTTAGATGAAACACGTAAAAATTCAACTTCTGTGCACAGTTTCGAATATGGTGATGATGATATTGAATGTTGATGCTTTTTTTTTCTCTAGATTTTTACTGACATTACTATCTTCTCTTTATATATTTTGCATGCTTCTCAAAAAGATATTATACGTCAGTTTTTAAAGTGCTAAATAAATGATATTCTGCATTTCTTTTTTTTTTTGGAAAATTCAATATATGGTCACTTTTTTCTCTTATCATATTCTCATTCCAAAGCTAGAAATAGCAAGGTCTCTTTCAGAAGTGGAATAAAAGCTTCTTGATTATTCAATAAATGAAATATATCAATCATTTTAAAGTTCATATTTTAAAAAGAATACCATAAAAAATTCTTTATTTTTGTAGCTTTTTCGTTCGGCTGCATATTACGTAGAAAATAGAAATATTAGCTTTTGATGACAAAACAATTGTTTGAATTTTCTTATTGGTTATTTTAGGGTAAATATCGAAACAGTATTACTTTTAAAACATATAGGTTTTTATAGAACTGAAAAATCTTTATTTTTGACCAAGTTATAAGGAAAACAAAAGTAGTAGGTGGCCATCTTTGATCCACCATTTTGGATGGAAGCTCACATGGAAACTTAGGGAACTTTTCAGGATTTGTTCTACACATGTCTAGGAACTAATCCTGAAAAATTCAGCTAATTATAAATTTGTGGTGCAAAAAATCCTAAATTTACTGGGCTATATTACTACATTGACAATATCTATCAAGCACAGTTGATGATAACCCAAAAACAATTGAAGCTTTATCAATAATTCAACAAATGTTCCCCTTTCCCATTCCGTCCGCTGACAGGGTTATGAAACGGGTTTAAGAGTAAGTAGATTGGTATTTAGAGACGATGAAAGAAGAAAAACTATGTAATGTTTTATAAGAAAACCATTATACTCATGATCATCGATGCTGAAATTGACTCAAAATCCAACTTCAAACCTGTACTCAAAAGTAGAAAAGCGTTTAAAGTCATACAGTAATCGTAAATACGTCAATAACTTGGCTGGGTGGGTGGGAAAGGCAGGATGGAACTCGAAATGCAGCCACCTCCTTGTGGTGGTGGGGATTTAATTTTTAATTGAGTTACAAGTTCGTATCTTATAGCTTACAACCATGTAGTGTTGTCTTAATGTCCATTCAGCTTTTACTTTATACACTATTCAGTCTAATACATTTACTTTATTTTAACGATGATAAGACATCATGTTTAAAACACTAACAGAACCACGTTAGGTGTCAAAATAAATATGCGTAAACGTGCCCCGTGTCCAGGGCACGTTTACGCAACCGACTTGGACTCAAAAATAATTTTTTTAACCGTTAAAAACACAAATTGAGCAACAACTGAATATACCAATTTCGACTCTATTAACTGCTTCATAAAACCGCAATGTCAAAAACTTCCTAAGTTAAAATATAAAGTTTAGAAAATTCATTGAACAAAATCCGCGTAATCGTGCCCTGGTATACCCTACACAGTAAATGGACGATCCAAGTTGAAAAAAAAAACATGCATTTTTACGTCATACACAACCAGAGGGAAAAGATACAAGCGATGGATTTACAAGAACAACTTTTATATTTATGATTATAATGCCAAAACTGAATCATAAGTACAAAACTTCATAACCTTATCCAAACATTAAAATTCGTTTAAAATCGTACAGTAAGTGTAAATGTATATCATGTAATGACTACCCTTCTTGGTTGGGTGAATGGAAAAGGCAGAGTGGAGCTTGAAGTGCAGTCACCTCCTTGTGGTGGGTTCTCGGTTGTTAATGCAATAAAATATATTTGAATTTCCAACAAAGACATTTATTGCGAAAAAGGTATACTGGTATAACAAAGGAGAAATACAGAGGTGTGAAATTTATTAGACTCAAGGAGCGGAAAACAGGAAAATCGAATATTCCGGTTTAAAAATAGCCTCTAGATCCTTTTTAAAAGTCTAATTATGTTTTTCGAGAATAGTAGAAGAACTATATACATTATTTTGGCGCTAAATTTCCCTTTTGCTTTAAGTTTCCTCTCTATGGCAGCAACGAGTCTTACTTGATAACCTCCGCCATTATGATCGGTTATGTTTCCAAAGCTTTTTCTGCTGCTCTGAGTGGTGTTAAGTATTTTTTCGTGTGTTTTTTCGCTAGGACCACCAAAATAACAAGTTTATGAGTGATTTTGTTTTCCACAGTGGTTTTAGGAAACAGTTTAAAGAATTCGTTTTCATATTTTTCCCTTTGAACATCGGTTTTGGTGAATTTTGTGAAATGTGTCAGCTGCCTGATCTCTCACCACGCAAGAAAGCATTAGTTATGTGTATGTCACACCAAAATACTTTTTCACGAAAGGAACTTGCGGGAAAACATATATTTCCTCAAAAACTGTCAGCAGAATCAATGTTTTTGTCAAAGAAAAAGTACCAGTTGTCCCTAAGAAGTTGGGAAAATGTGGCAGAAAATGCAAAAGGTCTCCAAGAATGGAGAGAAAACTTATTTAGATGGTTAAGGCCAACAGAAGAGAAACTAGTAAAGACCTTGCTAACAGTCTGAAGCATATGTTGTGGAGGTGGACCCAGCATTGGTCTAGCAAAGGCTCATCGCCGCTGGGGTACCTGCTCGAAGGCCACGCAGGAAGGCCAAAATCACCAGAGATATGGCCAAGAAAAGGATTCACTGAGTCAAATATGTGCAAGGGATGTTCTAGAGATCACTAGGTCCTTTTTTTTTGCCATATCTGGGGTGATTTTGGCCTTCCTGCGTGCCCTTCGAGCAGGATCCCCATTGGCGATGATTCTTTGCTGGACCAATGGTGGGTCCACGTCCACACCATATGCTTCAGACTGTTAGCAAGGTATTTACTAGTTGCTCTTCTGTTGGCCTTGACCATCTAAATAAATTTTCTGTCCATTCTTGGGGACCTTTTGCATTTCCTGCCGCATTTTTCCAACTTCTTTGGGACAACTGGTATGTATTCTTTGACAGAAACATTGATTCTGCTGACAGTTTTTGGGAAAATAGTAAGTTTTTTCGCAAGTTCCTTTTGTGAAAAGGTATTTTGGTGTAATGCACATAACGAATGCTTTTTTGCGTGGTGAGAGATCAGGCAACTGACCCATTTCACAAAATTCACCAAAACCGATGTTCGAAGGGAAAAACATTAAAATGAACTCTTCAAACTTTTCCCTAAAACCACTGTGCAAAACAAAATCACTTATAAACGTTATTTTGGTGGTCCTAGCTCAAAAATGCACGAAAAAACACTTGACACCACTCAGAGATGCAGAAAAAGCTTTGAAAACACAACCGACCATAATGATGGAAGTTATCAGATAAGACTCGTTGCTTCCATAGAGGGGAAACTCAAAGCAAACGGGAAATTTAGCGTCAAAATAATGTATATAGTTCTTCGACTATTCTTGAAAAACATAATTAGGCTTTTAAAGGATCTAGAGGCTATTTTTAAGCCGGAATATTCGATTTTCCTGTTTTTCGCTCCTTGAGTCTAATGAATTTCACACCTCTGTATTGCAATGTATAAAAAACAAAATTAAATCGAGTTTTGGTTAATTTCATGAAAATGCACGGTTTGTTCGCGCACTAAAAACTGTAAAAGAATGTAGTTAATCATAAAGACCTGAGAAAAGAGTGTTAAAATTAAGCATTTGAATGATTTTAGAACATGAATTTTAAAAATGTGTATTTTCTAAAAATTGTTTTGAAATTGGCCATTTTTATCCTTTTTTTCAAACCTTTAAGCTCGTTTACCGGTAGCTAACCGTAATTTTTGAAAAAAAAAAAAAAAAAAAAAAAAAAACTAGAAATGAATTTTTCGGGTGCAAAAGGAGGCAAAGTGCTCGGGTGAATTTTGCCGATTAATCGGCACAATTTGGCCGATTATGGCAGATCAATCGGTACTGCCGATAAATCGGTGCATCTCTAGCGTTTACTAAAAGTGTTTTTAATTTCAAGCTCTCTTTTATTGCTCACAAAGCAAGAACAAGGTTATGTATAGATTCGATTGAATTCCAAATACAACTATATCAAAGTTCTCCTAACAAATATATGACGCTCGTATGCTTTCTTTTTCCCTCGCATGAAAAGTACCAGACATGCTTTTTAACATCAAAAACAAACTTTGCATTCATATGTCTCTCTTTTTCACGGTGATCTTTTTTATCGGAATTAACGCATCAAAAGGGCAAGCAAAAAAAGTGTTTGCTGACGAAAAACAATAGCTTCCATAGTACGGATGCGACCCCAATATCGCTCGTGCTTTTCAATGATCGTTCTCTCTTTTAAAAAAGAGCGAGTAATGAGAGGGATGCCCATTGAATATCAATCAAGTCAAACTTGTTCTGTTTGAAACGAAAGGCGAAGCAAGAGAGAGATAAAAGGTCTTTTATATGTATATTTTTTTAGTTTTTGACTTTATTTGCGTAAGTCTTAATTCACATTATTTAATGAAATTCTCTTTTTGTTTTCTTTTTTACTTCCTTTTACAAAAAAGGAAGTATTGTATTAGCGAAAAAATTTTCACTCAAAAATCGGCCTTAATTTCCATTTTGCTCGCCCCCGAATGAATATTGAATTTTTTTTTCGACCCGATCACACGTGGATATATGCCTAAGAACGTATAGACACCCGAAGTATGCATTTTGACGATCCCCGAGTTAATTACAATGAGTTTTCTCGTGACGTCTGTATGTACGTATGTATGTGGTATGTGCGTATGTGTGTATGTGTGTATGTATCTTGCATAACTCAAAAACGGTATGTCCTAGAAAGTTAAATTTGGTACGTAGATTCCTAGTGGGGTTTAGTTGTGCGCCTTCCCTTTTGGTTGCATTCAGATGTTCCTAAGGGGGTCTTTTACACCTTCTTGGGGTAAAATCAGTGCTTATTTCAATGCAAACTCAAGTGCTGTTATAATTTTGCTAAGACTTGGCGATAAATCTCCAAGCTTTTGGTCACCAAGTTTTGTCACCAACTTAGCGACAAATTTGGCGTTTTTTTTAAAAATTTTTTTTTAAATTTTGGTTTCAATTTGGCCGGATTTAGAGAGTTAACAATTAAATCACATTAAAACTGTCAGTATTGGAAAAATTTATCTGTATAAAACGTTTTCTTTGCTTAGATTCACAACAAGCTTGGGGTAAAAACATTTAAAGTGTTTCTTTGTTTACTCCGAGGCACTATTATCATTAAATTGGAGTAAAAGGAAGTCATGTGGTGCACACATCAGCTCGTTGTGTTTTTTTTTTGGTGATATTTTTAAAAATTTTTTAAAATTGCATTAGTTTGTTTATTTTTTCTTTCAAACGAAGATTCAGAATAGCTGAGGCAAAAGCTTCATGCAACTGTTGTAACTTATAATCAATTCATAGATTAATAGCAGTTTTCAAGTAAAAATACAATTAGATTAAAATCAAGGACTCAAGGACATTTTTAAATGCAAAAATTGTGGTGAATAAATTTCATTTTAGCAGCACATACATTAATTGAAATTTTAGTTATCGCTTTCTGCTTAAACTATGTGTCTTAAACTCAGGTGAATTATTGAATTACTCGATTCTAGAAGCTGCTTCACTGTTTCAAGCATGAAAAAATAGTAGAGGAGGATGGTCCCAAAGAGGGTTGGTCGCCCCCAAGCGGCGATGTATACGCATGTCGTGCTTACATGAACATCTCCGAGTTTTAATCAGTACCAGCGAATCAGCAGTGAAGCGGCATGCCGCTGCCAGGCTTTAAAAAAAAAAACAAAACCCATACATTTCTTTAAAAAAATAAAAAAAAGAAAATTAATTTGAATTCTGAAATTTTGAATTAAAATTATGTTTTTCGCAATCACGAACTGAGACAGGACCCTACTCATTGGAGTTATTGTTTCTAGAAACGGCTCCGGAAGACATATATATATATATATTGCACAAATTCCAATACAACATATTCACCGCAAGAACCGAAATAGCGAACAGCAAATTCAAGACATTTGCCTCGTATGCTCAATCTTATATACTACTGAAATAGAATTCACATCTCTACAATAGGAAGAAATATGCTAATGCATGGATTGCTTTCAGTGCAATAAATTTCTGCGCTTTTGAACATAGTATGTTTTAGACACAAGGCAATAAATTTCCCTTTTAGGTAGACAGCGAGACAAATTGCTTGTTTCAATGAGCAGTATAATTTCAACACCAGAATTAGATATAATAAAAAGTTCAATTTTATTTTTTTGTTTAGAGATTTTTTTCTCCCATTTGGAGCATTTTTTCATCGGTAGAGCTTAGAGCCATTTTGACTCTGGCGCCGTCGTGCAACGCACAACCTTGCACATAGGGACGGCGCGGCCCTGAGTGCACACCGCTTTTGAATAATGCATCGGGTACCAAATTTTTTGACCCTGAAATTTAAAGCAAAACCGGAGTCTGTGATCAAAATGAATGAAAAGTTCTGAGGAAAGGAAAAAAAAAACTGAAAAATGCCGAAAAAAAAAAGGTAAATAAATAAATACATGAACAAATGAATAAAATAAGTACAATGAAATAAATAAGATCTAATAAAAATAGAAATAAAAATTAAAAAAAAAAAACGTCAAGGACCATCAACGTGAGTAAACGCGACCCAAGATGGAGTCTTAACAAGCAAAAAAGAAAAAGTACCTCTGAAAATTGTCTTTCTCATTAAACGATATTAACAGACGTTTCAAATGACTTAAAAAAATTGAACAAACTTCATTTTTCGTAAAAAGACAAGACCTTTCAATTGGCGAGAAACTTAGAAGCACACAAAAAATTTTTTTCATCAAGTTTGGAAATTCATATGAAATGTTCGCTTTCACATGAATTTCCAAATCCATACTTTCTCAAATTTAAATAAAGCTCTTAGTTAAAACTTCTTTTATTGAAAAACAAACTAATTTGTATTCCAGTGAGGTGTATTTTTAGGTTTTTTTCTACTTCTTTTGTTGGAGGATGTTCGGGACAAGATTCCACATAAAACCATCCGATTGTTATTTAAATTAGAAGTGCCACTGAAATTTCCGTTTTGAAACGAGGTATTGGAACACAACAACCCTGGACCAGTAACCCCTCGATCCTTCAAAGCTGAGTATTTCGTAAAATATCGGCAAACGCTCTACAAAAAATGAGGCATCCAATCATAAAGAGAAAAAAAGTCATTAATTGCGAAACAATTTTTGGGGCAGGAGGAACGGAGATGATTGCCTAAAACGGTAAAAGGATATTGCATTATATAACTACCATAGGAAAATCCAAAGGATCCACTGAACCAAGACCAAACCGTTTGACACATTGGGTCAGTTAGTGGCGCCCAGCACTTATGCCAACCGTGGTATCCGTTTTGCTTTAGAAGTGACCTCCGATAACTTGATTGGCGCCCCTAAAGCGATGTGGTCTCTTTTATCTTCTATAGATTGGTTTTATTATTTGGATGTTCAATGTCACAAAATAAACAAAACGTGCAACAGTTTTTTTGCACCTGTTTCAATTTGCTGCAAGGCCAGTGTTCTGCCCGAATTTCTTACAACTAGATAGTGTAGAGAGAAAGAGAGTGGGTGGAGAGGGTATTTGGGTTTTTAACAATACATTAAATAAGTATAGGCGTGGATTAGTTTGCATTTTGTAGGTATGCAGGACAAAATATATTGTTGTCCATCGAAAAAAGGGAGACTATTATGAGTGATTTTATTGTTCGTTTTCGGAAATCTCTCTATACTAAATAACAAATGGCGTCGAAACTATTTAGGCGTGATGAGATCACTATGTCAAGCAAATACTTATATAATTAAGCTAACTATTAGCTAATCTAGTTCCGGGACTGCCCGTAAGTTATCAGTATTAAAATAACTTTTTCCATTATAGTATATGGTTGAAATCATTGTCTATTATAAAGGAGTCGGTTTGAATTTATTTCAGAATTTTCATTAGCAGAATACAATTAAAACCGGTTGTAGAGTTTTTTTTACCCCCTTAAAATACTTGACGTCTTTTGTCGTAAGAAAAGTTAAGTTGATTTAATTATTATTACTTTATATGTTTTGACTAAAAATTGTCAAAATTTATTTAATTAAAAAAAAAAAAAAAGTCGACGTGATGTCAGAATATTTTTTAAAAATATTGTAATTACTGCCCTCCAGTTTGAGAACAAGGGATTCCAGCAATTTTCTGCAATTTTTAGGACGAAACATATGGAGCCGCTGATTGAAACTAGAAAAATCCTTAATTCTCAAAAGAAATTGTAATTTTAAAATTTTGGAAAATCATTTTATATTTTACATAAAATAAACATGTGTATCTTATGTATTTCTGCCTTAGCCCTGGCTTAGGGCGGTAACTTACTGTAAAATACTTTTTTATACTTTATTACATACCGAAAAAAAAAAAACATGAAGTGAGGAAAATCTTTTATTTTCAAAACGCTTAATTTTTAATTGTTTTTTTTTTAAATGTCCGATTTTTCAAATAAGACGTGGTTTTTTATGACTTCACAAGTGATGCACTTTGGCGCGCTGCATGTTTACGCTTACTATCTACCACATTTCCAGGTTATGATAATTCAGAAGCGATTTAAATATTGCACTCTACGCTTGCTATCAACTATATCGTTGCCAGTTCATGTGAATAAAGAAGCGAATTAAATATTGCGCTGCGGGCTAATGGCATCAGTGAATGGTATTTCATCATTTGGGATATCATATGCAGAAGCGTAAAAAAGGAAATTGAATCTGCCCACCAATTAAAATTATTTTTTAAAACGCTTAAACTTTTTTTTTTGTTCTTTTTTTTTAATGGTTAAATCCTATGTTTTTAAGCGTGCTCTTTCAGAAAAATACTTTTAAAATTTCGGAAACGACCACATTCCAGGTAATCGAAATTTTGAGTCCCGTTATATGAACTTTGACGCTTTTGATTGATGCTTTTAAAAATCGATAAGATGATTTTGATGAATGTAATTATTGACTTTAAAAAAGTAACTTTTATTATTTTTTCACTTTTAATGTCTATCGCGCAAAAAATGATTACTCTTTTTGCTGAACGTAGAAACGTAACGTTAACTACTTTTTTTTTTAAATCTAAAAATCATTAGAATCATTCATTATGATTCTATTTAGTTGAAATAGTGTTGCGAAGCATCATTACTAATGGTCTTAGTGAAAAGCCTTCCCTGGTCGCTGGTGGCTGATAACTGACATTTTTCGCAAATTGCTGCTTTATTTTGGGATCGGAGCTTTTGGGAGTCGGACACTTCTAATAATGAACGAGTTTTTTCGACTGACATTAATACGTACTGTAAAAATCTACGGATTTACTGTAAAAAACTTAAAATTGCTGTAAAACTAAAAGCTAAAACTACTGTGAAACACAAATTTGCCGTTAAAGCGAAAAGCAAACTTGCTGTAAATATTACAGTAAAAATGCTCGCTTACGTATTTTCAATATACAGTAAAACCTCCCCAATGCGGACACTAACGAGACAATTTTTTTTTGTCCACAATAGAGGAGTGTCCGCAGGACAGGGGTTTAATAATGTTATTTGCCTTTGATTCGGGGAATTTAAAATTGTCCGCATAAGAGGGGTGTCCACACATGAGGGTTGTCCGTAGGAGAGGTTTTACTGTATTTTGCTAAAAGTTATTGTGTAGTTCAGCTTCTTGTTAAACTTTCGCTTTTGAATGTTTTTTTCTTAAATGCAACAATTTGATAATGATACGACTCTCTTTAAAATTGATCTTTACTCTATTTTCAGGTAGAATGAACAACATTTGTTCACCTAAGGCATTCATTGTACTTGTTGTTTTATTGAAAATTTGCCATGGTAAGTCTTAAAGTATTTCTGAAAAATTTTAAAGTCAGTATTAATGATTTTAATGTCATTTCCAATCTGAGACAAGTGCACTGAATTATTTTTTCAAGTAGTACATTTTTAATGCGTATGAGTTTATTTTATTTTTTTCCGAAGTTTTAGTTTGTTTTTAAAAACTGACTAAAATTCAATCGTAGAAATAGCAGTTAAGGCTTTTAGAAACAAAATTAAAAGCAAAAGATGTTCAGACATGGAGGATATGGATTTGCCAACGTAAATTTTATGGAAAATAGTGAAATGAAGAAGCGAAACATCAAACATCAACAATTGATGTTATATATTAGGGTGGGTCGAAATATACTTTTTTTTTCGATGATGGGTAGTACGGAAAAGGTGCGATTGGTGGTACATAGTGCGCACACAAAATTTGAAATTTTTTGCTCAATTTCTTGATCTGCCGCAAACGCTTTGAAGTTTCAGAAAAATGCTAATTTTTGACGTTTTTCGCAAAATTGTGCAATTTTTTTTATTATTATTTTTGATGATAGATAGAGCAGAAAAAATACCATTGGTGGCCAAAAGTACGCACAAAAAGTTCGAAAATGTTTGCAAAACTTCTTGATCTATTGCAAACGCTTAGAAATTTCAGAAAAATGCTTAATTTTGATGTTTTTAGAAAATTTGTTAAAAGAAATTTAAAAATGTTTTCGATAAAGGATAGAGAGAAAATGGTCATTAGTGGAGCTAAAGTAACTTAAAAAATTGAAGTGCGGATGATATTTACTTCATTTCATGCAAATACGTAAAAATTTTGGCAAAATTCTTGCTTTTTGTTTTTTTTTTCGGTTATAAAAATTTTGTTGTCCAAATGTTGAAGTACTTAGGTAAACACACCAGTAGTGACCGTAAGATGGGCCAAAAAATGACTTTTTTTTAGGGACGGAAAAGGTGCCATTGGTGGCACCTTTTCCGTCCCTGCACACAAAAAATGTGAAATTTTTTGCACAATTTCTTGATCAGCCGCAAACGCTTAGAAGTTTCAGGAAAATCTAACATATGACGTTTTTTGCAAAATTTGTAAAATAATAATAATAATAATAATAATAATAATAATAATATATTCTGTAATGAGTGATGCGAAAAAGTTCTATTAGTCGCACTAAGTTTACATAGAAATTTGAATAACGTAGGATAATTCATTTATTTTCCTCAATGCGAATTAATTTCAACAAAATTCTTATTTTCTCTCAAAAAGCGTAAAATTGTTCATTTTACTGTAACGCGTTCATTTTTTTCTGTCCTTTTCTTACTTCATTTCTTTGTTTACATTGATGAGTCATTTTGCTTGTTAAGCGCAGGCGAATATAACTGAGGAAAAGGTGGAGCAGAAGATGTGCTGGGAAGGGTATGGGGTGGGGGTGTTGTTTATAAAACTAACTTAATGAGATTGTGCTTGCGCAAAGAAGGTTGAAGACAGGGCTTATTTTTTTCCGATCCGTTTCTAGACGACATTCTTTCATTTTGGTTCTGAAATATTCCTCTCGTGTGATACAGTACTAATGCGTTGTTTTTGATTTTCTATTTTGATTTGGGCGCCTTTCGTCACAAAGGCAATTATACCAATGGCTCTGCCAAGGTTCATAAAACTCGCAGTAGCATAACTTTTAACTTGTTTGGAGCACCCTGCGAATTAAAACAGTTGCAATTGCCAACCTATGCTGACGTGATGCGACACTATCACTTGTTGCGAATTGAAAATCATGATGTTTATCATCAAACAGTGGACGATCTTGTAAAGATAGCAAGACGCAGGTAATGCGTCTCCCACTTCGATGAGAACCTTACGCAATGAAGAAACATAATCATTTTTATACGTTATTTAGTTTAGACGGACGCTGGTCACGTGAAAAAAAATGTGTTAAGATAATTCACAACGGTACAGTAAATATTCTTAGTAATTCCTTTAATTCCTTTATTCAGTAATTCCTTTATACAGCTTCGAGGAAATTTCGCGGTGTTAGTCGATTCTTCCTTAAAGTGTAAGAGAGAAAAAAATGTTTTTTCTCTTCAAAACGAAGAGTATTTTTACATTTTAGTTGAGAATTTTTCAGCTCGCGAGTAGTTAGTTATCAAGTTCAAAATCGTTATAACTCTAAAGTTTTATTCTGTGAAAAATGTCTTTGTCATGAAATTTTCAATTTCTTCAAAATTGTTGAAGATAAGTAAGTTCAGAACAAATAGAGCCCGTCAAAATAAACTTTAGCACAAGGTCTGAACAATCTCTGCTCAGGGCTTCTTTGACTGACACTAGCATCTCAATTTCTGCTCATCAGATGTTTATTTCTTTACATTTTTCGACTTTAATTAAAGTTTGAAGTGAGTAGCATTTGAATAAACGTATAAGAATGCTTTTAAACTTTTGTTTTAAAAAAAAGTAGTTTACGGGTATCTAATTTGGGCAAGGAAAAAATGACTACTTGAAAAATCTAAAATCTTTAAATAACTCCAGAACAAATGGTGATATTTTCTTTAAGCTTAAATGCATTCATAGATCCAAAGTTTGCACATTTTTTCAGCAAGTTGCGTAAAGATATTTTAGGTGATAGTTTAAATTTGTTTGAATAATAGTTTTCTAGACATAGTTCTTATGTCAAAGTTTTGACAATGACAAATTTGACATTTTTTTCAAAATGATTGAAAGTCTTGACTGAGTTAAAAACTTTGAGTGAAAAAATATAACTGAATAATTAGATAGATTAATTATTATATAGAAATTTTTAACACATGAATCAAGTTTGCGAGATTATTTTTGTAGAAGTGATTCGATGACAATAAAGAAAGGGAAGAAAATCGTTTGCACATCACTCATTCTATTTAATTTTTGAGTTTGATAGATGCTGTAGAGCATAAAATTTGCGTCATTAAAATTTGTTAAAGGTTTTCTTCCTATTAAATCAGTATCAACTCTACAGTTTCTGCAAACACCTGTTTTTATCGCAAGAAAATTTGTTTAGCAAAATTTATCGCAAGAATTTAAAATGCTCCATCGTTTAACAATTTTCATGTACTTTTGTTCAACCGTTGCTTTAAAAATAAATCGGGAAAACCCCATCTCTACTTGTTAAAATGTTTTTTTTTATATCTTTGTTTATATTGTTATACAATAGAGTACATTATATTAGAATCATGGTTAAAGCACCATTTGCTTTTTTTACAAGAAACTGCAACTGAACCTAGGACAAATTTGACAATTTGACAATTTTTTCAAAATGATTGAAAGTCTTGACTGAGTTAAAAAACTTTGAGTGAAAAAATATAACTGAATAATTAGATAGATTAATTATTATATAGAAATTTTTAACACATGAATCAAGTTTGCGAGATTATTTTTGTTCAAGTGATTTGATGACAATAAAGAAAGGGAAGAAAATCGTTTGCACATCACTCATTCTATTTAATTTTTGAGTTTGATAGATGCTGTAGAGCATAAAATTTGCGTCATTAAAATTTGTTAAAGGTTTTCTTCCTATTAATTCAGTATGTAGAAGTGATTCGATGACAACAAAGAAAGGGAAGAAAATCGTTTGCACATCACTCACTCTATTTAATTTTTGAGTTTGATAGATGCTGTAGAGCATAAAATTTGCGTCATTAAAATTTGTTAAAGGTTTTCTTCCTATTAAATCAGTATCAACTCTACAGTTTCTGCAACACCTGTTTTTATCGCAAGAAAATTTGTTTAGCAAAATTTATCACAAGAATTTAAAATGCTCCATCGTTTACCAATTTTCATGTACTTTTGTTCAACCGTTGCTTTAAAAATAAATCGAGAAAACCCCATCTCTACTTGTTAAAATGTTTTTTTTGTTTGATATCTTTGTTTATATTGTTATACAATAGAGTACATTATATTCGAATCATGGTAAAAGCACCATTTGCTTTTTTACAAGAAACTGCAACTGAACCTAGGAAAAAAATATCTATTTGCATAGATAAGAAAGTTTAACTAAATAATTTCAGGAATTAATAAGATAATGCTTGAAAAAAATTTGATTTGTAGCTATATAAACTTTCCAACAAAAATATTCAATAGTTTTGGCACTGCTTAAAATAGGGGGGGGGGGGGCGTATATCACTACTGAATGTGTGGAATTCTACATCTTTTGAAAATATAAAAAATCTTAACAAAGCACAGTACTTCTACAGAATTAACTGAAAACGTATATTAAGGAGAGTTGTCTAAAACGGGGACAGTGACTTAAATGGAGACTTTCAGTTTCTCATTGGTTTGTGCTGTCATTATCGGTGTAACACATTAATGTTATTCTTTGTTCTTCGTTCTATGTTTTCAAATGTTTTTCAATTTTTTTAAGTCCGATTTGCACTTTTTACTGTATTGGACCTTATCAGTTCACCTTGCAACATTCGGAACGTCGATTTCAGAAATACTAGTATTTATTCTCCTAATTTTAAGTTACATTTTGCATCCCTACATGTTGTTTTAGCAACATGTAGGGCAGTTAGTTACATCATGTAATATCGAAATGCAATCTCTGCCGTTGCTCATTTTACTTTAATGCATGAAACCCTTCCACCATATTTTGTTCCAAATCGGAATTATCTAACTGTCGAATACTTAATCTCTCGTTTTCCCTCGAGGTTAAGACAGTAGTTTGAAAAATTGGTTAAACACGAGGACGTTAATTCAGTTAATTTGATCAAGAAACGGACGAGTAGCTAGGCTTTAGTTACAAAATTCTTTCCTTCTTTTTCTTCCATCTTTTTTTCTTTTCGTTTTTTTGCTGTTTGTCATTACTAGTAATTTCGTTACTAGTAGTTCACTCATAGATTTTCAATAAAAAACTAAAAGAAAGCCAAAAAAAGAAAACAAAAAATGTTTTTTCTTCGAATAGCATTCTCACCCTTAGACCCTCTTGAGTAAAAGGTAAAAGTTCATGTTAAATTATTTTTCAATTGGATCTGAACTTGATGCCAAGTACTAATATAACGCTAAAGATGTTTTGAATCAAATATTTGCAAACTGACGTCATATGAAGGACCATCATATTACGTTCAGTGTCATTGAACATGACCTTATTCTCCATTAATGGTTTGAGAAGGTTTTTATTCTCGTGCTTTGGGGTTATCCATAGTAAATGATTTCACACTTTTTTTCAACAAACTTGGCCCCCTTTGTCACAAAGTGTAGCACTTCACCTTACACCTATCCTCCCCTTGTCACATGTCACAGTATACTGCATAAGCATTTTACTAAAAAAATGGGTTTGTTTCATCTAAAATGTGCAATGTCACACTTCTTAGTACCTTTCCCTCCCTCTTGCCACAAGCTGTCAAAATTTTACAAACCCTTTCCCTCCTAAAAGTGGAACATCATTTGTGGACGACCGCTTGTCAATAAGTACTAGGCTAAAAATTTCTTGCATTTATGAAGGGTAGAACACTGTGAGACACGCATTGACGTTCCGACTTTTAAGTAATGCTATGAAACCGTCGGTTTGGTCATTAAATATTACTTACTGCTGAAGGCTAAATATTATGTGAGCTTTGTAGTTCTAAAATAATCTAGAATTTTAGATCGAGATAATAATTTAATTTTTTCTCCACAGCCCAAAACTGCTTTGGAGGAATCGAATCCTTTGAGAAGACGACTGGCACTGCTTTTGGACCATCCGTTGGAACTTCTGTTCTGTTGCAGCAGCAAGATCAGGCTTTGACTCGTGACTGTATAAATCTGTGCAAACAGCAATCGCAGTGTCTGTCTTTCTCGTTGGATTACGCTGGATTTCGGTGCAGTTCCTACAATGTCAATTCGGTCGGAAGAAGAGACGCTTTGGAGATTCGCCTAAATAACAATTATTTCGAGAAAACGTGCTTCCATGGAGGTGAGTATTTCAAAGAGATAATAAATCAAGTGGTTTTGTAGATCAACATGAGGAAAAAGTAATTGAACTCAACTAATTTCTACTTGTTAAGAGCTTCAGGTTGGTTTGAGCAATTTTTCAAATAAACGTATTGATTTACTGCTTATAAATTTGGGAAATGTTGCACCCTTTTCACGAGAAATGGGCTCGATAACCTTTAAAATATTAGGTTCGTACTGTACAGGTTCGTACTGTTAGGTTCGTACTGTTAAAATATTAGGTCCATAAGAAAATATGCACTGTTTATACTGTTACTATTTTTAAGGTAGAGTGAAACAAATGTAGTGTTGAATTCTTATAGATTTAAAAACTAAGAAAAATGTGTTGTGTAAATGACAGTAATTTTAATACGAAATTGCGCTTTACAAAAATGTCATATGAAGGATTTAATTAGACACAGCTCGTTCTACGAGTATATTGACAATATAGTAATCGTACTTCACTTTGTGTAAGAACGTTTTTTTCCTAGCTTTTAAGGAATATGAATCATAGAAATATGCGTCAGAGGGGGAGTGACGATATAATCTCTTTCTTAACATGCTATTTGTTACAAAAAGAGAAAAAAAAAGTGAATTTACCTGCTAAGCTTTAGTTTTTACTTAACCTTTGCTCTATTACACAGGTATAAAAATTGTAATGCAGGGTGTTTCGCATTAAATGTGGGGAAAATTAGCAAAGAAAAAAAAAACTTTAATTAATCTATTTAGTCCAAGTAACTTGTTTTTTAAGCTGCAACCATACAACTTTTATACTGTAACAGCTGAAACTCTTCCGGTTACAAAATCGCTGCTTGGGGCACTATTAATCAAAACGATGCCGATACACATAGACGATTGAAGAGAAAGCGTACTGTGTTTTGGAATATACCAAAACATTTTTTATAAGATTTTGTTAAAACACGAAGTGTTTGTGTCTCCACTTCTTCAGGTCTTACTCCTGCAGCTCCCGAAGAGATGAAGACAAAATAATAACTGAAGTGTTCGAATCAAACGGCAAAAAATAAACTACATGTAATATACCAGACAGTTCGGTTATCACATCCAAAGACAACAGTTTCGTTCTGATTAGAGTTCCTCAGTCAGGAATAGTGAATAACCGAGCTGGAGGCAGATATTATCTCATTGAAGCTGAGAGTGCCAACAAACTGGTAGATATGTGAATGTATCAAACCAACGAGTGTCCACAGCATTGTGCGGTTCAACTTGCTTGTAATTGTGCCTTAGCTCTGACTTAGGAGTCGTTTAGATTCACGAGTCGAACCACACCATGTCGTGAATACTCGCTGGTGAGAAAAATTCACTTTATCTACCAGTTTGTTGGCACTCTCAGCTTCAATGAGGTAACATCTGCCTCCAGCTCGGTTATTCCTGACTGGGATGTTCCATTAAGAACGAAACTGCAGTCTCAGGATGTGATAACCTCGCTGTCTGGTACATTGCGTGTAATTTTCGGGGGGGGGGGGGGGGGGGGGCTTAGCCCGGTAACTTACTGCTAAACATATGCTATATATCATGAGTGTAGCAGGAACTAGAATACCGCATAGATATTTGCCACGTCATTGGAAGGCACAAAGAGCATACATTGGAACCTTGATAACTATAGTTTCATTGTAAGTTTGATTTTCAAAATGAAGTACTTACAACGTTTACAGGTGCATTTTCTTTTTGTCTCATTCAACATGAAATCAAGAGTGGATGAAGGTTTGCATTGTCGGGGAGGGGGAGGGGACATACTGTAAAATATAAAGTTTTCGGCAGAAGAAAAAATTTCTGGAGCTAATTGGATGTCAGTAAAAAGCACCGAATCGTCCACTAATAAGGCACTAAGTCGGCAAAAGTTTTATTAATTAGTTCCATCCAACTTACGCAATTATTTCTTTTGATCACATTCAACAATAATGAATGGTCAGTATTGTCGATGGTTTGGGGGGGGGGGGAGGTCATGAACCTCATTACTCTACTCTACACCCCTGTATGAAACACCCTGTATCAGGATAAAAAGACATATGCCGCTTCTTCAAAGATATTTTTATGAAAATATAATATGAGATACTTTAATGTGTGAGTTTCTGCTTTTCTCATAAAGAAAGTATCGGAAAAGTGAAAATTCTCAACTGAAAAGTAAAATTAAAAATAAAACTAAGCTCTGAGAAAATACTCTGTAGAAGCAATTTATCGATATTTTTAAAGCAAGAATATCTTTAAAATCCGTTCAAAAATGTCAACTGATTTTATTTTTGAATAATGGATAGTTTGCAAGTGAAATTTGATGACCAATACTTGTTCTACAACAATTGTTATTCTTCGCTGCTCAGCATGAGCTAAACTCAACATTTTTGCTGAAACAAGAACGATATCGATTTCAATTTCGAACCTCTGAGATATTTTTCATTTTCCCTTTGTGTAGCAGAAACTAAGCATGAGGTTTGATGTTTTAAAATATTGCATGATACGCAGTTAGTATTGCTCAAGATTTGTTCTCATTAATTAGAGCAACTTGTCAAAAAGGTATCGATGTTGTTCAGAAATCGATTTACTCAACGTGACATTTTGGTTATCATGCTGAAAATTCATCAAAATAATCTAGTACGATTTGTTTTGAGAATATGTATGCTCTCTGCCAACCCTTCAGGGTTGGCTAACTTGGCAAGATACTTTTCAGTAGTACCTGGGGAAGGGGGCGGGGGAGGAGGTTTGATGATGTACCGACTATTAGTAGCATAAGCTATAGTCTTGGAAATTGTTATTTTCAATCGTAATCAGCGCGAACCAAACTTGGTGAAATGTGTACTTTAGTCTAGTTGCATTAAAGCGTAGGTACTTGTCCTTTATATCATTTATTAAAACTGTCAGATATAGTTGAAGACAAATGCGTTCCACTGCTTTCGGTTGCTTCAAATACGAATGAGGAATACGGTATGCAAAATGGTTAAAATATAGAACATTAAATTTTGTGTAGAATGTTTCGTCTTTGTAATGCAATGTGCACATCGACTTTGTGTACTTGTCGTTACTTTACATCTTCTTTTCTTTACTCTTGGTGTTTGCTTGGCGATATCATTAACGAATGAGAACATTCAACAAGTATCTCATCTAAGTTTTGTATAAGTATTAAAAGAAAAACGATGTACTGCATTTTTATTCTAATATCACTTTAGTAGGGTAACAGCCCCAGTAATTGGTACTTTAAGAGTTTGTCGTTAAACTTATACCTCTGTTTTCATTTCTTAAAAAAAAACAAAAAAACATTTACGTGTAAATACTTTTGTATCAAAGAATACGCATCTGTACATTTATTCAGTTCACTAAAAGCAAAAATATTTGAATAGATATTTTTATAAGAATATGTGTATAAAAAGTTACCAAAATCACCAGTAATTGGCACCTGATACCCCAGTGTATGACACTTTGTGATCCAGTTTTTGGCACATGTTAATAAAACTGGAAAATCACTTTATTTTTCACTTTTAGATTACATACAAATTTCATCATCATAAGAAACATAATTAATGTTAATTTACAGTTGGTAACTGTACATAAACTAATGTTAAATGACACATCTTGACGTTAAAAACGTATTTTAGAGAAGAAAAAATTTGGAATGTTACATGAAAAAAAATATCCAGATTTTATTGCTGTTTCATCAGTCGGCACGCAGTTTTGATTTTAAGAATTATAGTTGCTTTCACATAAAAAGGAACATTAAGCCGATGATTCAAAGGGACCACAAAAAATGGAACAGTTCTCCTACAGTCGCAATATTTGACTGTGATGGTCAAACATAATTGTTTTTTATTGTTTTTTTTTTAAATTTAACAGTAGATTCTGTAGAATTAAAATCAATAGTAGAACCTATATAATATTTTTGCTGCAAAAGTATCAGAAATCAAACTAGTGACATTGCACAACACATTAGGGACTACGAGCACTTGTGCCAATTACTGGGGACTAGCAAAACTGAAGCACCACTAAATGGCAGCCATCATTTCTTCAAAAACCCAAAAAGAGACAAAAATTTACCTCTGCCCACTTAAAGTAACATCTTTCAACTAAACAAAACTTTTGACGACTAAAATTTAAAATAATTTTTAAGTCAGATTTTAATGGATTGATGTGCCCTTAAGCTAGAGAAGATGCTTTTGCAACAAAAATGGCTGATTCGACACAAGCCACAATTGTTTCTCTTTCCTATGCACTACTGCAATTTGCATTGCAATTATTGCAAATTTGAAACCATGTTATTTTTAAACAAATTCCCAAATTCGGCATACTTTTGAACAAGAAGTAGATTTTGATTTCCTTGTGACGAAAATCCAATGAATTAAATATTTGGTTAGCAGCGACAATAAGAAGTGGTACCAACATTTGTAATAATTAGTCTGAATAGAATGCAGGTCTTCTGAACTTTTGGTGGAGCAAATAGTTCAGCAAAATGAGCAATAGAAAGAGTAATAATAGGTTTAACGCTCATTGAAACAATTTGCGCTAACGTAACTATTGAAGTATTACTTTACTTTTAATTCTTTACAATAGGAAAGTTTGATTTATTGCCGATTAAATACTAATTGATTTCATATCATTTGTTTTATCCTTTCATCAACGCATCATGATTTGATTTTGGAAAAAAAATTAAATGATAAATTACAATTAATTTATATTCTAAACGCAACGACGGACTGAATTTACAACCTGTTTTCAACCCTGTTTTCAAGAAGTCTTCACTAAAATTAACATTAGAAGCAGTAAATTGATGAAACGACTCTATTTGTCAAATAAAGGATAAGGCACAAAATTAAAACATTTTCTTTTGAAGAAATAACGTTAGAAAAAGAATTTTTACTCAAAACAGCTAAATTACCACTGCGTCAATACTTCATTTTAATCACTGTTTAATGAACTTTAGAAAATGCATATTAAGTACGTAGTTGACTATTGAGTAAATCAACCAAACAGTATAAAACCAATGGTCAATCTGCCATGGCCGACTATCGGAAATGCACAAATATTCAGTACCCAGTGGTCGGCCACCCGTTTAAAAATAATTGAGTCTAAGAAGGAGTTTATATTTTAACTGAAACGTTGTTACACAATCCATTAAAACATAAATAAAAGCAAATTTACAGTAGAACGAAAAAAAGAAGGGTACTTAACATTTAAAGACAATGTGTCTGCTTAACAAAAAAAAAAAAAAAAGCAGAATCGCAAACTAGGATGATGGGCACACCATTTAAAATAAAATCACTCATTACTACTTAACAAAAATTAATTACAACTTCAGTTATTGGATGATAATTGTGGACAAGTAAAAGAATGTTGGAATGCATCATATCCGATTTTGAGTTATATATACAATAGAGCCTCGTTTTACGCGGTGGTTACGTTCCACGGAAATGCCGCGTAAATTGAGACCTAATAGTGATGTTAAAATAGGGGTTAGGTTCCATAGATAAAAAAATACTTCATTCCAGTGATGGCTAATTGTATCATAAGTTTTATATGTATATAATATCGTGTACATAATATTATATGTGTATACATATGTATCGATTTTTATGCACAACATGCATAAAGAAAGCATAAATTAATTTCGTGTTTTGTTTATAAAAAGGAGTTGGTTATGATAGTCTTTTGGTCGTCATTAAGAATTTTCCTCTGTAGCTCTTTGCAGAGCATTAACGCATCCATCATCACTTGCGTCATTTCCATGATAGAATCTTCCTTCACTAACAAATCAGAAAGATCATTTTTACTGTCTAGGCGTGGCTCAAATTTTCAATGTGAACGGTTTTGGTTGTATGTCACCGGTGTCGGTTTCCTCGTTGATTTCATTCTCCTTTGTCATTCCTAAAAGCTCTTCTTCCAGTGATTTCTGAACTGTGTGAGTTTAATAACTTTACTTCTGGAAAGAGCTCTGGAACCAATAACATAAAATGTCTCCAGTGGCCCAAGCTTGATTATTAGCAAGCCAAAATGCAGTTGATTACGAGTAATCTGCAATATTTAGGAGTTTGGATTTTGAAAGAGGGGAAAATGCTATCTGTTTGCATTGGCGCATCCGCGTAAAACTGAAACTCATCCACGTAAAATAAAATAAAGTTGTCAAATATTAAACCGCGTATAATCGAAACCGCGTAAAAGAAACCCGCGTAAAACGAGGGTCTACTGTATTCTATTTATAAGCAGTTTTATGTCCTTGTGGTCGACTACTGGAGCACTTATAGTCCAATTGCATACTTAGAGTAAAAGACCCTCCGTGGGAAATTTCGTGAGGAAATTATGAGACCAATTCTAATGCATTCCTTATGGCCTATATATCTATGCCTCACCGGGTGTTTTGCTTGAATTTGTGTCAGACGGCCTATGTGACGTCATTAATCCAAGATGGCGGCAGCACTAGATATTAATGAAAATTTTCGGTTTTGACGCATTTTTAAGGCATATTATGAAATGTTTTCAACTTTTATTATATATTTAATATTTTAATACTATTATATTTCAAATTTAAAACAAATTATCTGAATAAAATAAATTATTTATTTTGTTATTTTTGATTTTCGATACAGATTTTATGAACTTTTTTAGAAAAACAATAGCAGTTAAAAATATTTTAGAAAGCTTTGTACGATAAAAATCAAATTTATTATTCCAAAAAACCTGTAAAATTATTTGCATACACGTGTTTTTGGGGTCATAAGAAGCATTTTTTTTAATGCAGAAAAAATTTACAACTTCCGTTACTTAATATCAGAAGCAATGACAATTTTATTATTTACATTTTTTGTGCTCTAAGTAATGAATAAATTATTTAAACTCTGATTGTAATTCAAAAATATAGATTTAAAAGTAAGCAAACAGGTCTTACTTAAAGTTTCATCAATATCGCTTTGTTGGCTGTGCTTTTCACATAAGTCCTCATCACCTCCACACATACAAAGTTCAGTGCATGCAATGTTTTAAGATTTGCATTTGCATGAAACAATGCATTTGCCCTTTACGCAGCTGCATCGAACTAATTTCAAGATGGATTCAGGTGCACAAGAAAGTACACATAACTGAAGCATAGAAGTTGTCTTTCTTTTCCCATCCGAAGTCTAACGGTGAAGGTGAATTCGGGTGCTGCTGGTCAGCAAGACGCCAATCTAATACCTGATAATGCGCTCTTAAAATATATGGGGACAAAGATGCTCCTGTAGGAGGCAAATTTTCATTTTGAGCCTACTGCTTGGAAAACATGAACCAGCGAAGTTCTCCAATATCTGAAATCTTGGTCAGCGGCATATACAAGGAGCAAATAAATCCTCCAATAGCAACTTTATCATTTGCATTAAGTTCTTCGGTTGTCCCCAGATGACTCAGAGCATCAGGAGTATTTTTGTCTGCCGTCTTATAAATTTTTCAAAAAGATAATTTCCCTTCTTAGCAAGTGAACCTGTTGTATCACATCCTGATAGAGCATGGAGTTCTAATATTCTTTGAGTTTTTTCTGGTCCTAATGCTGTCATAGTGACTTTAATATCTCTCTTTGTGTTTTCTTATCTTATAATGCTTCCCCATATGCTGAAAATTTGGGCTTACTTGTCATTGCAATGTTATAGGACGTTATTTCAGTCAGGGACTAAGGTAACGTCGAAAGGAAACGGGATGCTGAAGGTATGGTAAGAGGAAGTGGAATTTGTCTTGAGTCTTTTTTCTGTTGATGAAGTACCATTACAATGCCATGCAAAGTACCTTTCCCGTAAGATGTGTCTTCAAGGAAATCAATGTTATCTGCAGCACAAAATAAAAATCTTTGCCCTTTTCAAATCAGGAGGAATATACATCCCGTTACTATCATCCATGCGTCTTATTAACCCACTTACTATCTATGTTTCCAAACGTAGAATTTTAGCATAATCAATTGAAACACCTAGTTTATTTAAAAAATCAATTATATATTTGCTTCGGGTAACAGAGTACATAGTAAGGTCAACACCAACTTGCAAAGACATATCTCGGGCGTGTCGATGAACAGTTTCTTTCGAAGCTTGGTATGGAGACAGCATTTTATGCATGAATATGTGTGACAGTCTTTTAGCTTTATACAGCACGATATTGTTCTGCACCTCATAAATAGAATTAATTTCAAATTTTCCGTTGCAGCACCATTTAAAGAACTGATCAACTTGGATTGGAACGGCATCAACTATCTGATTCTGTTCAAAAGATCCTGTAAATGTCCATTTCTGATCAGATAAAACTGCTTTGCGTAAAATGTTTGCAGCTTCAAAGATAGTTCTCATGTTTTTTCCAATGTCTATAAAATAATCTTTTGCATTAGATAGGGTAATATCTGCAGTTTCCTTTAAAGACAAGCGTTGCGACTCATTTGCACTTTTTGGATTACTAAATATAGCGTCATCAATTTCCTCTTGAATGAGATTTTTAATTTCTTTTCGCGTTTTATTTTTTCCTAAATTTTTATTTGCAATTGACTGATAATTCATTTCAAGGTCTGCTATTGTACTAACATTTCCCTGAACAAGAAAATCATTTAATGCACACAGGAATTCTACGTCTGTTGCTTTATTAGAAATAATGTCTTGTGACTTTGTTACTACATCAGAATCGCAATTTTTTCGTAAAACATTAAATACATGTTTTGCCGAACAATATTTATGGTGTAAAATGTTCTTTGCATGAGGGTCTCCTGGATCTGTAAAGTCACTGAGTTTAATTTTGAAAGTTTCATTTTTGGAAATTTCAATGGCTTTTTTTAGTTGCTGACCTGCAGAATCTATTTTTATCGCCACCGATGGTTTTCTTACACCGCCTTTTCCGAAGCAGAAAAACCACTTATTTTTGTCACCAACCACGATTTTGGATCTCGTTGTGTGTAGCCTACAACATTGTCTTCATGAATGATAGTAGAACAATATAATTTATTCTTATCCATTTCGTGAAATTTCTTACTTCTGTCCATGCTTGCTTTATGAGTGCACTTCTCTTAGCATTTTGCATGCCATGATGCGGTTTCCATTTTTTCAATTCTTCTGCGGTCACATTCGTTAATAGTTCAGTAAGTAATGTATATACTCTTTGTCATTCCATTCTACTCTCTTCTTGATACATTCTAACACTTTATCATAACTAATGGGTTTAACTAATGGGCACTTCTTCTTAATCTGACAAAAAGTACATAGTTTATAATTAATTTGTAGCCTTGCTTTTTTCGAAGATGGAGGCAAAAAAAAAAAAAAAAAACTTGTAAATGAGTTTCTGGGAGAGAAGACATCGTGAATAAAATAGCAGTGATAAGTTAAGGAAGAAATAGCCGTACTTGAAGATTTGCAGACTATTCTCCAACGAATGGACAAACAATACTTTCTCTACGCAGAAGCTTTCTCTTCTACTCTCTCTACAAATTCCTTAAGAACACCCCCAATGTACGATATTCATATCCGGTAAAAGAGTTTAGGGGGTCAGGGGGTATACAGGTTATTAGAATTCTATCAAACGATTATACAGTCAAACCTCGTTAAAACGAACTCAAAGGGACCTTCAAAGTGAATTTGTCTCAACAGTAGCTCGTTTTATCCGAAAAACGATAGTGTTAGGTGTGTTAAGTGATTTTCAACAGAAGGACGGGATCGCAAATGTAGTTCGCTTTAGCAGTAGTTCGTTATAATCGTGTTCGAATTAACGAGGCTCGACCGTACTAATGTTTAGTGATCTTAGCCTGAAAATTAAAAGTATTTTTACCAGCGAAAGTTCACTCAAGGAACTTGTAAAACAGCTAATTCTGAGAGCCAAAGTGAAAAAAGATTTATCAGAATTTTTTTTAAAATGAGTTAATAAACAAAAAAATTAAATATTTTGTTTTTAATTTATAATAAGAAGATGAATAGAATATTAATCACGTAAATTCACCAGAAAATTATCACAAAATACTCAAAAATTAACTGATAATTGCAAAAACTCAATAAAGCCGCCATCTTGGATTGATGACGTCATACAGGCCGTCTGACACGAAATCAAGCAAAACACCCGGTGAGGCATAGTTACACAAACCATAAGGAATCTATTAAAGTTGGTCTCACAATTTCCTCACGAAATTTCCCACGGAATGTAGTATGCCCCCCTACTATTACCCTATTTAAAACTAATGTTTTCTTTTGCTGAATACGCAGCAAATACCAAACTTTTGTGTAATAGCAATGTCAGAAATACTTAAGCACTGAGCAATGTTCTATTAAGATTAAAAAAAAGGTATTAAAGGAGAAAAAAAAGTGGTAAATTAAAAATATTCTGTGATGATTTGCCACTGCCTTAAAGTTGAAGCATTGTAAAACAAATCTTGAGAATAACTTCTATATCTTGAGAAATCTCGTTGAACTGTTTCAAACTTTTATATAAATAATAGTTCTTTCCTCTAATTGATTCTTACGGGTCTTGACAGTTTATGACTTTTTTGTGTTAAACCGATGCAATTCTTGAAATCCTTGAAAAATGCGAAACTTCATATGTCACCCATTTTGACCGCAAGAGGCGCTGATCTCAATCCTGTGTATCCACCAATAAATGGACATTTTGGTTGTAAGAATGAAAAAACTGGATTGCCTGTAGTACCCTCTTTGTTGCCATGTGTTTCAGCGATTGTGACGGCCTTTTAGAATTATGTGGGGCCATGAACAGTTTTATTCGTCAGGATATCGCAAATTAAAAATAAAGTTTTTGAAAAGAAAACTCATTTCTTTGAATAGTAGGCATATACACAGAAATTGCAAGTTAAAAGCGTTATAAAGTAAATTTCAATCATTCTGAAGCTAAAATTTTCATTAAAGTTATAGCTCAGGAAAACAGAAAGTAGAAATTAATTTTACACACTTCTACCCTTTTCTCAACTACCAGATGTGTGCTATTGAATGCGTCATTAAACATTAAAAGAGACTTCTAATGTACAAATATCTCTAAACTTGTCTACATTGATCGTAAGTTTAATATTTTCCCCTTTTATTTGGAATTGAATAATGATCATCTAAATTTTCCTTCCAAATTTTACGAGTTTTGTTTTGAAATACCTTTTTTAGAACCTATTTCAGAATTTTTCGAATAGCAATCCTTACGTCTTTTGTTTAAAAAATACCTTTTACAAAATTTGTATTTAACATTTCTGTGACATTTATAAAGAATATAACAAAACACAAGAAAAAGGTCTACATTTCGCAAGCACCTAAAACAATTATTAAGACCGAAATCTTGCACCATTATATCCTTTCCATTTACTTTAAAGTCTCTTTTAACGTCGTGAACTTGACATTTATATTGTACCATTAGAGGTCTCATGGGCAGAATCGCATTCTGCTTGGCATAAATATTTCCCAGAAAGCGAGTTTTCCTGCTATGCGTGCTTGAAAATGACCCCAGGAGTAACTTAAACTGCTTTCAAGTCGCCGCAATGAATATTTCCACGAAATTACTCTCGACAAAATGGAAAATACGCTGACCACAACGAATTGTAACCTTTACAATGGAATAAAGATCTAGGAAAGAGCAACGGATAGAAATTGCAGTGGCAACGTTCTTTGAATTCTTCGGCAGAAAAATTTACATTTTAATCTTATACTTGAACGTCTAGGCCATTTTGTGACTCAATTTCGAATTTAAGGCTTAACTTTAATCCGGTTTAAAATAAACCACGAATGAATTCCAATTTTAAAGAAAGTAAATTTGAAATTTATTATAGTTTTAGTTTATGGAAATAGTGGAACTTTAACTATGGAAGATTTCATTGAGCTGGTTTGCTACGTATATAAAAATGGCGGAATTTTCTTCAGTTTGATGGGCCAATGGAATGTAGTGAACTGCTATATCGACGTTCTGCAAGAATACTTTCTTGTGTAATACAAGAAATGAATAATTATTAACCAAGTGTAGGTTAACACCTAGAATCTTTGGATTTAACTCATATTGCCAATTCTACTATGAGAGTTAACATTTATTTAAGGACTGTTATGAAAAAACCCTTACCTCTCACAAGGTAAATTATGACTGCGCAAATTCCTGGAGAGCATTTGAATTAGCCTAAATTTTCTCAGAACAACGAAATGTACACACGTAGAAATTTATTAACGATGTGAATAAAATGTTTTGAGGTAAGGATCAAAATAAATCCAATTTAATTTAAATCTAAAGTAATTTATCTGGGTGTCCACTAACAGGACAAAATATCAGTTAGAAGATGGCTGCGTTAGCAGAAACATATCCCGCCAGTGAAAAAAGAAGTGTAATGAGGTTTATGTTTGAGAGATATTGAATCATCCTCCTTACAATCGCCAGCTCGCACCAAGTGACTTCTATTTCTTGTTCCTTTAAAGAAACACCTGGAGATCCGGCATGGAAGAAATCATCGTCAAGAACGTAAAACCACATCAAAGACGGTTTGTTGAACCGCAGCGTCGGTTCTTAACTGCTGACCTTCCAAGTATCCTTATATATTATTTCTGTAGCCTGTTTTTGGTTTCTACGCGAGATTTTCCTCAATTCTTGATCGATTTCTTTGATTTACACCTTATTTTAAAGCTTATCGTGCAGGCTACAGACGAAAAATAGACCCACGGTCTAAAAATTGTTTTTCTGGCAAAAAAAAACCTGTTTTAAAGAACCAGAAAGAGATTTTCGGTTAAATTTATAACTTTAACTTGCACTGCTACCGACAGAGCTGAATAGCTTGATCGGCAGAGCGTTCGACTGGTAACCAGGAGAATGCGTGTTCGGGCCCACGTCCGGACAATCTGCATCAAAAAATTAGAAAAATATCGCGCATTACATGAACAATGAATAACAAATATAAGGGAATACATGAGGTAGAAGTGCTCCTAGCCGTTATGAAAACTTGATGCAACACGGAGCTAAATTGATACTCAAGTGTAAGGAATTTTTTAAGATTTGGCCTAGGGAAGAAAATTAAAGCATAATGTAAGCGAAAATATGAGTATCAGGTTTAAGATTTCAGACTACATTGGAATTGTTTTTTGTTCAGTAAAATATAATAAACTGTGTGTTGAAATATAGATTCTTCTAATGAGTTTTTGACTCTTTGTACAAATAAAAAAAATACTACCTCAATTTAAAGGGTAATATATATATTTTTCTTCTTTTTGCAAAAAAACAAATAGCGTATCACATTTTTACTACATTTGAAAAGCTACGCTTAAAAAAGAACTTAGTTCAAATTATTTTGTATTTTAACCGTGCTTATTAAATGATGAACACGTGCTGCCATTTAAATCATAACGGTTCAAACAGTCTGCGATAACAAATTGTAAAAATTTTCAAAAATAAAAACACTTCTCGGCAAGAAAATTTTTTTTATAATTACCTGTGTTTTTTTTTTCGGTAGAGCGTTCGGCTATAAACTGTCTGAACTTCGGGCAAGCTCAGGCTGTCCAACATAATAGCAAATTTAGATTATTATTAAGCATTACATGTACTCATAACATACAACAGATAACGCACGTAATATAAGAAATGCAGTGGGAATGCTACTTGGTGTTTCGACTCCTTTATGCAGGCTACAGTTATCATTCAGATAAGTTGACTGCTAATCGAAGGGTGTTCTTCCTTTTTTTTAAGCTTTGACTCCGTCCAGACCACTGAGCATAATGTAAGCATAAAAAAAATATTAGATATACCTCAAGGGAATCCTTTTTGTGCAGAAAAAAATTTTCATTGTATGCTGAAATGTAGATTTTTCTAATAGCAGTTTGAGAACTTTTGTACCAATGAAAAAATACTACGTCAAATTAAAACTACGAGTTTCAATCAGTAAATCTTTAATTATTTATTCTAATACGATGTAAAACATTAAAATTATTATCAACTTCATTAGTAAGAAATCATTTTCTACTCCTCTGCTTTCGGCTGAAAAAAAAAATAAACATTTTGTCTACGTTCGAAAAATTATACTTAAAAAACGGACTCAGTTCAACTGGTTTTGGTTTTGAATTTTAAGTGTTCGATTAAAAGAAAAACAAGTGCGAGCTTTCCAGCCGTACAGGTTAAAGCAGCCTGCTATGGGAAATTGTTGAATATTCAAAAATAAATACACTTATTTTTTCAACCGAATTTATTACTTCTCTAGAATGTTTGTTTCGATCGCTACGTGAGATCTTCCTCATTCTTTAATCAAATTCCATGTTTTACGAATAATTTTAAATCGTATCATGATGGCTAATGACAAAACATAGACGCATGATCTTATTATATTTTTTCGGCGAAAAACTTTTTTACTGTGTTTTATTACGCATTCCTTCAATGAATAGCACTCGAAAAGGAAGGCACAGTTGCTAGGTTTGTTGGAGTTTCGTACTGTTAATCAGAATGGCGCCAGTTCGAATCCGTGACACTAAATATCTCTTTAATGTTTCTTTTTTCCGTCAGATGCTCACATGGGCAGGACTGTATTTGCCACAACCTGTTTTTTCACATGCAATGCAAAATTACTGATTTTTCACGTGTCACTCAGCCACACTTTTAATGATATTTATATTTGCATTGAAAATACGTACAACCAAAAGGGGAGCGATGATCAAATTATCACAACGTTGTATTTAACGAGGTTTTGTTAAAGATGTCTTCAAATTACATACCTTCTCTTGTGCGCTTACTCTTTTCCGTTTACTTTTTTCGGTTTTTTTTCATAATATTCTTTTTTTGAAATTTTTAAAGAGCGAAATACCTTATGAAACGATTCGAAGTACAGTACGGAGTTCCGCACGGGTCGTCTAGTTTCATTACCTCTCAACACAAAAAACCTTATCACATTTCTTGTTCCATGTTGGTGAGACATGTTTCTATCAACGCAGCCGTCTCCTAACTTACATTTTGTCCTGTTAGTGGACACGCAGGTATCGTTTGAAAGTTTTGATTACTTGTGGGGCAAATAAATAAATAAATAAATAAATAAATAAATTTAAAAAAAAAAAAAAAAAAAAAAAAAAACCTTCAAAATGCTTTAGACATAATTCTTGCTGTTTTTAATGTAAATTGACCCCTTGAAGACAAATATGACCACTGTTTTCTTCCATTACGTCTCACTTTTGGAAAATAGCACTACCCAAATTTTTAAAACTTTTCAACAGTTTCATAGCCATTCTTTTTATTTGGAGGGGAAAGGAGCGTTAAATTAGCCATTAACACTCTTTTGATGAAAACTAGAGACGGACAAAGTTCTAATGCATGAACATTTGGCGCACGTTGGGAAACTCATAGGAGTTTTTCTCCCTAAAACTTTTGAAAAACATCAAAACCTTTTTTTTTTAGTGGTTTGTTTCGCAATGTGTTTATTTATTTTACGGCATAAAACCAGAGTATAGACTCACTCCCATGAACCAAATGTCCGAAAAAAAAAATACTATTGAAAGCATTGCATTTTGCATTGTCAAAGTTGCATAGCAGATCTTTAGTAAAGAACCTTCCCTTATTACTCAACTTGCATTCCCAGATATAATCATGATTAAAAGGGAACTTGGGTATGCTTTCATCTAGAATGTATATATTTATGTTCCTGGGGATGTACTGCTCCCGTTGTTTGTCACTATATCAAGAACTGATAAACAATGTATCCGGTGCATCTACAGAAACATAAATATATCCATTAATGTTATTTTATAAACATACCTAAGTTCATTTTTAATCATAATTATATCTGGGAATGCAAGCCGAATAATACAGGAAGGTTCTTCACTGAAGATCAGTGATCCGACTCTGACTACGCAAAATGCGATGTTTCCGATTTCAAAATTTTTTTTTTGCAACGTGAATTTTTTTTTTGGACATGGGGCTCCTAAGAATGAGTCCTATACTCTGGTTTTATGCCAAAAAATAAGTGAAAAAAATATAAAACAAACACTTAGAAAAAAATCCGTTTTGGTGATTTTCTAAATACTTTAAAGAGGAATACCCCCATGAGTCTGATCTAAATGTTAATGCTTTTGAACTTTACACCTCTCTAGCTCCTCAGAAGAGGGTTAAGAACTAATATAACGCTCCCTCCCCCTCCAAATAAAAATAATGGCTATAAAACTGTCGAAAACTGGAAAACAAATAGTGGCCGCCATTCCCAAAAAGCCGGTCGTGGTAATGGAAAACAATTGTCATATTTGGATTCAGGGGGTCATTTTAAGTAAGAATCAGCATAAATTATGTCAGAAGCATTTTGAAAGTTTTTTTTTTTGTCATGTATTGAGTGATTTTTATCCAGACAGAGTATCTATAGACCCGTCAGAACCCTTGTTACCTTACCTTTTGAAAATTCCTCATTATAAGTTGTTGTTGTAGTTCTTATTATTATTAATAGGACAAAAATTCTTATTTCTGTTATTATAATTATTACTAGAAAGTTGCCGGTCAAGGTATGACGGGTGAAAATTGATTCTCTTCTTCCACATTTTAACGAAGACATTGCCTGTTCGGTGATATTTTGATAGTTGAAATTTTAACCGTAACTCCAGTGAATTAACCTAAACTCCAGTAGATAGCGTTCATAGTTGACCGCTTTTTCGTTTTTTCATTCCCCTGAAATGACACAGTCTTACCAGTAAAACAGTTAAGTTACCAGATCGAGTTCAGCCTTGTCACAATAAAGCCTTTCCCTGCATGTTAAACATTGCCAAAACTCATTATCAAATTATTATGCCGTGGCGCGAGTTTCATTTTTGAAATACGCGAGTTACTTGATCATCGGCTATTATTTATGTGAGGATTATTATTATTGTTATTCTTCTACTTATTGTTATTAATACCATTTTGCAGTTCAAAGATCTCTTTTCGAAAATCTGTGCGGGGACCGCTTATGGGCATTCGAAAGGGTGCGTGATGCTTTCTTGAATGGCTACGTAGAGAAGGAAGTACAGAACGTCCAGACGAAGGAGGAATGCGAGCGACTCTGTCTCACAGAGGTGTCATTCATCTGCCGATCTGCCGATTACGATGAAGTCATGAGAGTGTGTCGCATGAGCAAGGAAGACAGACGATCTCAACCGCAAGCTTTTCGAGAGATAGTTGGCAGCAACAGAGATTATTTGGAAAACCAGTGCGCAGCCTCAGGTAATTAAAATACATAGGTGCTTTTTTCCACCATTACCCTATCTTTTAGCATAAGGCCTTTGGTTTGCATTAATATTAGTATTTTTCTCCATTCCAATTTTATAATGAAGTTGAAAAGACAATGGAGAGAGATCTTGCAGGAGGATTTTACACAGGTTCCAAAATATGGAGGGACCTGTTCCTTTCTCCTGTCCCAATCGACTAACCTCGAGCAATTTTTAGGCTAATTACAAGGCATGACCTTTTGCTCCTCAGCAAAGTAATGAACCTTTTGCAACTGACGAGGTGCTCTGCACTTTTTAATTTTAAGAATTTAATCCCTGACAATCTTGCCAAGGCTAAACTTTATTGGACTGTAGGAGGCTTATGGCGGATAGCGACACATCCTTATAATGTGGGAAAAGAAAAAAAAGATTTTTTTCTACCTAACCCTACCTCTTAGCGTATAGCTTTAGGTCATACCACAACCGTTATGGGCCGGGTTTGGAGCCCGACAGTGGTCTGCGAATGTGGTGCGTTGCGTCGGGGAAAATACCGCACTAAGCGTGAGCCCTGCATCCCTTAATGTGTGAACCATACACGCCTTGAGGTATGATATGTACCATACCGCGTTGCTGTGCTGAGGTTCCCTACTTAGTACTAGAGCAGGTGGTAGCCATATGGTCCTACATTTTGTTCCCTGTTATCGAAAACCGAAGCTAATTTAGTTTTGAAAGGTTGATTTATAACCTCATATTTCAGCTTAAAAAATAATTGAATGGGTTACTTGTTTGAAAAATGCTAGCATCATGGAATCTTAAAAGGAAATTTGAATCAAAAGTTTACTTTTAAAGGACAGAATTAGTACAAAGGAATTATAGAAGTTTCGTTATAAGCCCATATAACAGTAGAAAGGGGGAAAAAAAAGAAAAAACGAATTCCAGCCGCAATACCCCTAGTATAACAACGAATATTCTTTATAAAACGCTCAGCAGGAACCCTCCTACAGAAAATCTAGCGATCAAGAAATTTAGCTGATGGCGTAAAGGTTCTTGTTGCAAACATCACCATTTGAAAAAAGGGTAAAAACTTCACCTTGAACACACATTAATTTCAAATTATTGCTAGTGATCACCTTCAATAAAAAGCAGTAGATGGAAAATTCAAATATCAACAGTGACAAGAGTTGAAACTAGATTTTTTTTTTTTTTTGAGAAAGTTTTGAAGCCAGCTAAATTATGATCAATAGTCTCAGAGAGCACTGGTAGATCATTTGATATGGGAAGGTGAATGAGAAACAATTCTACTATATTGAAATGTGTCAATATGACGTATTTACTGAGTATTCGATTGTATATACTGGTTATATATGGCCATTTCCTCATCTACTGTTTTTTTAAACAACTATCGCATTTAAAAATGAACATTTAAATTTACAGAAACATACTTTCCTGATCAAGCCCTCAGAAAACGACTTTTTTGAAGAACCTCAGAGAGTGATATAAAAGGAAGGGGGGGGGGGGAGGAGTTATTCCAGCTGCTCCTTGTCATTGAAAATAGCTCCTGACTTTCTGGAACACTTTTTACCACAACGCCCTTCAGGCCTCACCCTATCCTAACAAATTAATGGTGACAATCGAAAGATGCGATTCTTGCACTGGTTTTAGATTTGTGATAAGAAGGCAATAAAACGAATTTTAACGATTTTTTTTTGAGACTTATTTCAGAGGGTTGAACAGATCTCTTATCTTTCTTTATAGAATAAACATACGGACAGAAGCAACAAATTGAATTTTCTAGTAGAAAAAAGTGCGAAACTTTTTATTTCTTTAAATTTTTTGACTTCTTAAAGAAACCACTTTCTTCTTTTACTTTTAGTTTGAATTAAGCTCTTAAAATATTATATTAATATTTTGGTCCTTTTGCTCGGATAAAATATGAGGAAACTATGGACTGTTGTTAACTTTGAAACAGCAATCTAAATTTGCTGATCACCTTTGGAGAATATATAAAATTTACACGAAAGAATTTTAACTTCCTGTTGCATTTGCCTATCATTCAGAAGAAAAAAAACATCATTTGAATTTTGACGTCTTGAATTTAAATTTTGTTTTCCGAAATCTCGAATTGCGATCGAACCCTATTCGTTGCGTTTCTTGTTTTCACAAATGGAATGAATTGGAAATTTAGGAGAAATTCGCACTAGTCCCGTTATGAAGGCTGATTTTCTATATTAGAGGATACGACGCATGTTCATAAAAAAGAAACGGAAATTAGGATATGGTAATTAAGATATGGGGATTATAACCAATTGCACTCTCACACTTATCACAAAAATTATACTTACAACTTACACCAAAATGTTATTTTTATTTCTTATCAATCTTAAATAATAGGAATTAGTAACCTGGAAATATTGTATTTAGATGAACTTTGGCTATTTAAAGTCATCTTGATAGGTGTTTTTCTTGAAAAAACATGATTTTGCACAAGAACCTACCCATTTTTTAATGTAAAATCTGTTTGAGTTAAGCCTTGGGAGAAAAAAATAACGAAAAAAGCGAACGAAAATTGCTCCTCTTAATAAATATCAAAAACAACGAGCTAGATTTATTTACGTCGCCATGGCAATCTGCAAAATCAGACCAACGTCAACTGCGGAATAAGTGAAAGCAATAAGCATTTCGTGATTGCTCAAAAAAAAAAAAAAAAAGAAAAAAAAAAAAAACTTTCTCTATGAGCGAGAGTAAAAATACTGCGTCTGAATGACGTTGAAATAGTCGCATTCTGCATTATATCAATGGCTCAGACATAATCATGATATCATGCGCAGATTGTTAAGTACGAACAAAGTTGATAATATGACCTATTGATGGACTCTTTCTATTTTAAATAATAGCCATGGAATGTCAATGAATGTAAAAGCGGGGACGAACTCTTTCACGCACAATCACGCATATTTTGCGTTTCAGGGAAATATAGCAAACAATTTAAGAGAAACATATTCCCCTATTCTAATTTTTTCATTCCAACACTTTCATACGTTTTGCGCTGTTTTGTCAGTGGCCGCTCATGTGTTTCAGAATGTCACGTGGCTGGGCCTTTTCTTTGTGACGTCACACAGGAAAGCAGCGCGAATCCTTTTTTTTTTCGCCGGCCGTCGCTCCCAACAAACAAGAACTAAGCAGCGTGTTAGTGAATGGGTTAGTGACCCAATTTAACAGTTAGCTGGGGAAACTTTTCAAAATGTTTGCATATAGAATTCGTGAAAAAGGGAAAATTTTGCATCTAAATAAATGGCCGGTTAAAAATTCTCTTTCTACGAGTTTCCGCTAACTTCTATTAGTTTGGTAGAATTTCGCCGATAGTAAGATTTTGAAATGTATACGATGAAAAATGTATTTTGGAACTGAGACTTTCGGTATAAGAAAGAGACTGCACCATTTTTCATCGACATCTGAGCATCAATACATGTCAATACATGTTTAACATAAAAAAATAATAAAAATAGTCATTGAAATTGGCAGGCAATATTTCATAAAAATAGTTATTGAGATTGGTTTCATAGAGACAAATTCTAACATAGTCGTAATACTGAATTTAAAAAATTGAAATTTTGAAGAGTTTTTTAAAATTTCATTTCGTGATTCTGTAAAGTCTTTAAAATGGAGCTGAGGCACTGAGCTCTTCAATAATCTTCCAACTGAGCAATATTTCACACGAAAAGACTTTATTTGATCACTACTCATTTGATAGTTTGTGCATGGTTTGGTTGTTATGGTGTGAACGTGCCCGAATAATATTACCTCAAGTCCAAAATATTCGTTTTTGGGATGAATTAAATTATTTTTATCGTTGTTTACTTGCTGTATGTGAATTAAAGTGTAGGTATAGTTTCCCAGACTTTAATAAACAGAATGTTCTTTTTTGGGTCATTCCGTGTCGAAATACTCCTCCCGATTCCCCTCCTCACATATCTTAACCTGATCCTCTTATATTTTCATAAAAGTTTCAGAAATCTCTTTGACATATTTTATTTCGATATCATTTTCAGAATAATCTGTTACTCATGAATGATGAGCAATTAAATTTTGAAATTCAAAGGCAATTTTTTTACTTGCCGCTAGTGGCCGAATTACTATAACTCAACTTCTATGGAAGCTAAAGAATTTTACAATTTTAAAGGTAACTATGTTGTTGTTAGCGTGTTCGCAATAAACTACTACGGAAAAGTTGGTGCCATTGCCTCGAAATGTTGGACTTCTTTATTAACAGATAAGATAACACAGGAAAAATTTACAGCATATAAAGAGGAAATAGCACCCAGGGCACCGGCGGGAATCGAAACCGCAACCTCCGTCACATGAAGCGAAGCTTCTACCCTAGAGTCACGGGAGTCCTAAGGCAACTATATGCACTTTATACGTAAATTGAAAAACTTTCAAGGTTTATTTTTCCACAAAATTAAAAATTTCAAAATTCAGCAATTTTTTTAGATAGTGTACCTTAAAAACTTTTTTAAAAATATGTAGTTTTTAATGTATTTTGATGAATACATTCACAAATTTTCAGAGTGAGACCATGGAAGGATCAGCAGTTACAGCAGTTACCAATAAAGCTTGTCAAAAATCGCGAACATTTTCCCACATTATTTACTGTAACTGCTGATTCATTCACGGTTCTATTACGTAATTTTAGGATATATTCATTAAACTGCATTAAAAAAAACGTAGGTTATTATTTTTTTTAAAGGAAATTCAAAGGACACAATCTTCAAAAACTTTGAAATTTTGTTTTCTTCCTAGTTTTCATGTTATGAATCAAATTCTAGTGCATGTCATTGTATTTAAAATCAGCTATAATACGACTCTGTACAACTCAAAGAACTTGAATTACAATATTTTAAAGCTCTGTCGGCAAAAAAAAGTACTTTTTAATTAATTTAAAAAATAATAACTCATGAATTATGAAGGATTAAAAAATTAAAAATTTTAAATTTAAGGAGTCATGGGGTCGCCAGGGAAGTTAAAGAAAAAAAAAAAAAGGCCAAACTACTTTGTGGAATCAGCCAAAAATATGCAACTTGCAGTAAAACCTCTCTTCTTTCTAGAAATAATGGAAATTTTCAATTGCAACCACACTAAAATACTTTTGTAAGACATTTATCGTACTTTGATGCACAAGATTTATTTAGTCTATATTCAAATACTTTAACATTTCTCTCACCCTATTGCTTAAATACTTAAGCAACAGGGCTTATATTGCTGTAATATTATTTTTAAATCTTCTGATTAATAAATTTTATGTTTCTCAAGCATTAATTATGTTATGTATGCTAAATATTAGGTAAAATAAAGATAGGTTTGGGGGATGCTTTTGAATTTTTTCTACCCAAGTGTGATCAAAAATAGCCAAAACGGCTATTTTCAGACAGACCTGGTAACCCTGAGTCTAAGTAAGATTCATGACAATTTCATGAAAATTAGACATGGTCAGGTTGAGTGTCTTGTTGAATTCACATCGAAAGATCCAATATTTTTTTGTTTAAATAATTTCTTTAATGCTCTTTTTAAATCTTCTAAGCAATAAATTTTGTATTTCTTAAGCATTCGACATTTTTAATACTATGATACATATTAAGTACAATATAGATCTATGTGGCTAATGATTTTAAATAATAATAAATTATATGCCAGGTTAGGCTAAAATGGCTACTTTTAGCCTAACCTGGCAAACTTTAGCTCAAAAGTAAAATTTCTGAAAATTTCATGAAAATTTGAGATGGTCAGGTTGAATGCCGTTTTGAGTTCACATCAAATACTCAATATTTTGATTTTTTATCACAGTATTCTAATATATTCTTGAGCATTCTAACGGTTCATTTTCGCTTACTTCCCTACAAAATACGATATGAGGTAAGAGCGGGTGGAAGAACTAAATGCAAGAAGCATAAAAGTAAACTTCATTCTCAAGCCAATCGGTATTTTTCTACTCGTTTGAAATGTAAGAGACATCTTTTTCTAGGTTTTTGAGAAATGTATAACGAAAGAAGAAAATAACTATTCTATCTGCATCTATACTTCGTTTTGAATCGATTAGGGATCAAATGAGTTTCGTTTTGGACAAAGGAAACGTCAGAAGGGGAAAATCGAAATCTATTCGATATCCGAAGAGAGTTACCAGTGTGTCAAGATTTCATATTAGGTCGAAACATTTCAAAAATTCGATCTTGAAAAGATGTGGAAAAAAAAAATCCTTTTTTGCTAAATTTGATAGATTGAACTTTCTAACTTTTTTTCCTTCAAAGGGGGGAAAAAAAGAAAAGAAAAACTCTGCGGGTCGATGCTCGTTTTTAGTCATGTATTAGGAATTTCATTGTAATATTATACTATACAGTAAATGCAGATATATTCGCAATTTTCCAGCAAAGAATAATCTCAACTCGAAAAAAATAATGTCTTTTACTCCATAAATACTTTTGATCTTATTATCTTAATAAATATCATTAAATGGTCACTGAATTATTACTCAAAAATAAATTTAATTTTTTTTGCAGAAAAAAAGATGAAAATGCGATATTTGACAAAAAGTTTTCAGTGGTTAAATTACGAAATCCGTGCAACATTTTTTTATTTGAAGAGAAACTGAGAAAATAATCACGAGAGAAATTTTGAGAAGAAAAATTCAAAGGTTTTAAGTGCTTACCACTGACATAAATAATGTGTCTTTTAGTTCTTAATCTTCTGAACGGAAAGAAGCGCAGTCAATGCCGCTTAAAGGGACAATTTGGCATATTTTATTATCCAGGAACAAAGCGACAAATTACAATTGTTCAGTATATATATATATATATATATATATATATATATATATATATATATATATATATATATATATATATATATATATATATATATATATATATATATATATATATATATATATATATATATATATATATATATATATATATATATATATGTATATATATATATATATATATATATATATATATATATATATATATATATATATATATATATATATATATATATATATATATATATATAGGGAGAGAGAGAGAGCAAAAGACTTCCCCTAATAAAACTGTTTACAAGTAGAAGCTTAATTATTGTATCCAGCAAGTTTGTCGTCCACGGAATTTTAAAAATAATATTTGATATTGAAAAATATCGCCGAGGAATATATTTTTCGATTGAAGTTAGAGAAAGTATACAATTGGTTCTTTTCTTTTTATAGCAATTTTCGAGAAAGCGTCTTCTTACGAAATCTTTCAAGAAATACTTTCATTTTCCTGAACTGATAACTAAGAAAAATATTGAAGATTTTAAATTCTTTATCATCAAGTTTAATATTTTAAATATCCTGCAAAAAAAAAAAAAAATCTATTTTCAGATTTATTGTACGCTATTTTATTTGTAACGAAATGTTCTCTTATTCCTCCAAAGAAGTCCTCTCAGTGCGAAACTCTTACAATGGAAAGTAATCTAAAAATTCCAAAACGAAAATAAATTGTATTCATTTTTTTTTCTTCCCGAAGAGATTTAGATAAATGTTGCTCTCGAAAATCTTGGGAAAATGTCTTACCCTTTCCGACCACCAAACTCAATTTCCCACCTTTTTTAACTTTGAAAAATGGATGTTAGTTGCTTAAGATTTTACTTTACATTTTTCTCCATACTTTTATTAAGAAATATGAAAAAGCATTCGAAGAAGAAATTTTACTTTAAAAAATATTTGAATCTCTTTCTGTTCCAGCGTTCCATCATTTTGTCCCATTCCGGTGGAAGAAAATAAGGTAGGAGCGAGAAAATTTGGAACGCAATTGTGTTCGTTTTTCGGAAGATTCCCTCGGTCCCCTAGGTTCTCTCTGGAAAGCTTCTTTAAAAAGCAAAGATGTGCGCGCAGTCTTTTCTTCATATTTTTAAAACACGCCCCTTTCGATATAATGTTTGACAACTTGAAAAATAAACCCGCCATGATGGATTGTTGAACAAACTATTCTCTTCTTCATTCTTCTGTGCTTTCGCGCAGTATGGTTGGTGGGTAAATATATTTCTTGTTATCATTTCCTTGTTAGAAGTATTTTTTCTCACTTTAATTTACACACGCCGAAGTACTTACTTGTCCTACTGTGTAGAAATACTTGAGGAGTTCGTTTTCTAACCGATTTCCGCTGAAGGTACTAAAATGAGAAACTTTGAACAAAGGGGAAAACATTGTGTTTATTGATCAACTAGTGGTACCTGCACGGCTTTGCCCGTAATACAAATATTAAAAGGTCTTTTGGTTCGCCTGTATATTTACAAATAATGTATGGTGAATTTTCTTGCCAATTGGCTCGTGCCCATGTTACGGTTCCACGTTATGATAATTTCGTATCTCGCCAATTGGCTTGTGCCCATGTTACGGTTCCACGTTTATGATGATATTTCGTAATCTTCTCGTCCATCTTATGATAGTTTTGTTCTTAAAATTGGAATAGAAAAAGAACCACATCGAATTTTCGAAAAATCGCTTCGAGGTGCACACCCCCATGCTACAAACTAACTTTTTCCAAATTTCGTGAAAATCGGTCGATCGGTCTAGGCGCTATGTGCATCACAGAGATCCTGACAGACAGACAGAGATCCGGACAGAGAAAGATCCTAACAGAGAGAGAGAGATTCAGCATTATTAGTAGTTAAAGATAAAGATAAAGATGAAGAAAAGAAGTTGAAAACAAATAAATAATGTCACCCCTCCCCTTCTACACAAAACTTTGAAGTTTTTGGAAAGCAGATTTTAAACACTAAACCAATATAGTAAATATAGAAGAAAAACAATTGTCATCAGAAGATACCTCATCTAGAAGAAGAGATCTACACAATATTTTTCTGGAAATCTAAGCTTACGATACACAAGAGAGCAATCTAGAGTAAGCGTAAACCGTTCTGTATAAAACTGAGAAGTTTTGTTCAAGGTAGATTTATCGAACTATCTTCTTCTATTGTCGTTAATTGAGAATTTCTTAATCTTTTAACGCGCCGTTCTAAAATTAGGAAGCTAAGCGCATTTGGATAAAGTATACTAAGACAAAATGTTAGGATGTTTGTTTCGCTCTGACTTTATGATTGAAAATCAGGCAAGAAAAAAAAATCTATCAAAATAGATAAAATGTAAAATCAGATTATTATACTGGAAAAGAACAGAGAATAAAAAAATTGTATGTTTTGCGTCTAAGAGCAAATGAAAGAAACTATGAAACTATAATAATGTGATGATAAGATAAAGCAAAAGTAAATGAAAAGATGTCTTTGCATAAAACAAAAGATAAATGGATTTTGAACACTCATTGTTTACAATACTTTACCACTACATCGTTTTGCAACGAAATTACTAAGTTAATGTTTAAAATATTGCGTGGAAAGTCAGGAAACTTTCCTCACTTTCATAGGCAAAGCAGATACATAATTGATCGAGACAGCTCTGTAAAGCAAGAACATTTTGACACCTACGGCCATTTAACAAGTTTTTACAGATATTATATTATTTTTAGATAACTCAAACATTAAAACTTATTGTACTCTGTTGTTTTTTGAGACACAATAATTTTTGAATTATTATTTCAAGCTTTTTTTTAAACCTATTCTTCATAAAACCACACTTTTTACTGTTACTCAAAATACAGTATGAATTAGAACACTTTGATAAGTCATATAACTTATTCTTTTATTAAATTGTTTTTTTCATTATACTTACTGAATATGCATTTTCCTCAGAAGTTGGTATGAATATTAAAATAAAATTCTTAACGAAACTGAAATTTTGTAAAAAAAACCCCGAGATTTTTCAATTTTCCTGGCTACTATTAGGAAAATCATTTTGTTTCTTATAAAAAATTCTCGACGCAGCAATTTCATGTTGGAATGCCTTGCGAAAATAGAACACTGTTTTCGACTCCATCTATGGCATTCGATTTTCCGTTATCTTGTTTTTCGTACGAGTTTGAGTTTTAAAAATTGAGGGACAAAATTTAAGTATGGGGAAAGTTTTTACTTTGTTTGCAACATTATTCTTTGTATGAGAAACATGTAGGGATAACTGCACTTTCAGCTTCAGCAGCAGTGATGAAATTTGTATCGCATTCACATTGCTAAATCTTGACTAAAAAATTTTATTTTTTGATCCCATGCTCTACAAAAGAGCAAATGTGGAGCAAACTGGTGGAAAAGTATGGATTCATCCTTTCATTTTTCTATCGCGTTTGAAATGTTGTCAGATAGAATTTTTCAGATCTAGGTCAGGGACTTATTGAAAAGGGAAATGTGCAAGGACATAAAAAGGGAAGAAGGGAAGAAAATCATTAATGAGATGGAAACGTAAAAAAATTACATAGAATCATTCATAATGCAACGAAAAATCCTTCTTTAGGGAAATAAAGGAGAGTTTCTCCTTTGCAGTTTTATTTACGTTATGAAATTGAAACTTTTAATAAATCAAAATGAACTGCAGGAATAAAATGGGCTTTAAAGCTGTTTGCGAATTTGAAATCATTGAACATTGGATAGTGTTTCCTTTTGTGGTGATTGAATGTATTTATATTTTTTGGTCAATTTTTGTATTTTCTAATTCAACGGTTTTATCCAAAGAATACATATAAACAGCTCTATTTTATTTAAACTAAGGTAGATATCTAAATAAAAATTGATGTTAGAAGTTCACTGCCGTGCTAAGCACAAAATTCGTATCTGCACTTTTTATAAAAATTGAAAAACGGTCACCAGGTGGTTCTTTGTCACATATTTCACCTAAATACAATGCTTTACAATCATTTGTGAATAAAAAATATTTTTTCCAAAAAAATTGAAAAAGTTGCCTATGAATCAAATACATGGAACCGCAAAATTTGAATCGTTTATTTCTCATTTTAAACTCGGCTGCAGATACGACTTTTGCACTTAGCACGGCAGCACAAGTGCACGCAAAAGTTCCAAATCTGAATGCTTTCATTTTGCTGAAAGCATTCAGATTTTACTTTTATTTAAAATTTATACGTTAATTAAGTTTCTCTCTTTTACAGTTAAATCGCGTAACAACGAATGCCAATACAATAAAATATCCGTTTCAGCGAAATAAATTTTCGGTCCCGGTGTAAATGACATTACATTGCTTGAATTCTATTACAACAAACTTCCCGTTGCAACAAATAGAATTAGCGGTCCATTGAAGTTCGTTGTAACTAGAGAAATCTATTTAAAACATCTCAAACATTTCCAACAATGTTAAATTGGGAATTGTACATTAAAGAAACGCATTTAGCTAAATTTAAAAAATCTAAATGTATTTTGCATTAGAGGAAATTAAAGCATTATTGATGCATTGAAAATGTAAAATTAAAAAAAAAAAAAAAGAATCTTCCATTAAGAAATCAAGAAATACTGTCATAACGAATCAAATATTAGCTACTGCTTTGCTTCTCTAAGTCAAAGAAGATAAAGTATTTAAGCTACTAGAAAATCACCCGGCAAGGTATGACGGGTGGAAATTGCTTCTACATTTGAACGAAGCCACTGCCTGTTTTGTGATATTTTGATTGTTAAAATTCTAACCCTAACTCCGGTGGATGTACCAAAACTCCAGATGATAGCGTTAATTGTTGACCACTGTTTCGTTTCTTCATTCGCCTAAAATGACCGTCTTACCAGTAAAACAGTTAAGTTACCGGAACTAGTTCAGCCTTGACAAAATAAAGCATTACCCTTCATGTCAAACGTTACCAAAATATCATTGTATGGCATGAGTGTCATTGTCGGTGACGTCAGGAGCGTTACTCGATCAGTGAATTCGCTATTATATATATATATATGAAGATTTTTTGATACCTTAAACTGTGATGAACAATGTTGAGGAATGAATGCATCCATAACGAAAGGACTACTTTGAAAGAAATTCTGTAAAAATACAATTGAAAAAATACTTTTTCTTTAGCGGAAAAATCCATCAAACAGAAGAATGACCCATAACACTAGGATGAAATTGTTTAAAATTATGCAAACGTTCGGCAAGCAAAATGAATAGTGAATTTTTTTAATACTTCGAAATATTTCATATGTTTGAAATAATTCAGAGCATAATCGTAAGGATAACTCTACACACGCAAGAAACTTTAGTGCACTAATCACAAATGTTAGAGGCAGGGAATGCTTGTGCTATAATAAAACTAATTTAGAAGCTTTTGCTCTTTTTAAAAATTCAAATTAATATAATGAACTACCTAAAAATCTTTTTATTAACTTTCATTAGTAACATTCACTACTTCATTAAATAGAATCCATTTTTTGTGTTTTTTATGCAGATATTTTATTTATGATGATTAGATAAACTTCACGTTGGGTTATAATTGCAGGTGATTTTAGTTCATTACTTTCAGAGATCGTTTTATATTATTTTTGGCACTTCGGAAAATATGACAACATTTGCCATACGAAAATAGTAATGAGAAACGAATTTTAAGCATACTTTCTTTCTGTTACAAAAGGAGGTAAATTATTTTCCAAAAGTGTTGGCAACCTTAATTTGCATTAGTTTTTCTCATTCGTTCTTTCCTTCTTGTAACGAGATCGCGTCAGCAGAATATGCAAATTGCCGGTAGCATTTAAGCTCCCGGCACTTTGCCTCATTCTCTTCCCTTTCAATTTCAACCCGAATCAGACTTGGTTGTTTTCTTTCGGCAGCTCAGTTGAGTCTGTCCGTTTTTGCCGATAGCTTCGGCTTACTACTCTTGCCATGACTATTATAGCTCAATATGTTTAACATGTCATTGTAAATATCATAGCCATAATAAGCAAGTTACTTTTTTAAATTTGGCTCTTCTTGGTGTTGCACAAGATAAATATGTTTTTTTCAAGAAGTATCATACGTCCTGGTTGAGCTTCCACTAAAAGTTAATAAGCTGAGCACTTTTAAAAGCTCACAGTTTAACAAATCGGTTATGGGCCGTTTGCCCAACCTGACGAGATGGCATTCGTAAATTCTTAAAATTTTTTCAACATCGAACGTGATACAGAAGTCTATCAGAAGGCGGGCCAGATAAATTTTTTTGCTCAACATGGAAATCTCGAAATTAAATAGGGAAAATTATTCCACATGGCTAAACGATATGAAAGTCTTGTTAATGAGCAAAAATTGCTGGAGATTAGTTACCGAAGTTGAAAAAGAGCCAGGTAAAGATTCACCGGAAACTTCAGACTTTTGTAAACGCAGAGACAAAGCATATAGTTTAATCTATTTGCACATATCTGATGAATACAAGAATTTAAAATCAGATTGAAGATCCTTCTGAAGCATGGAAGAAATTAGAACTACATTTCCGACCAGACTCTCGTGCACGAATTATTGATTTAACAGACCAGTTTTTCAATTGTCACATTGAGTTAGGTGAAGAGGTTGATATCTATGCAAGTCGACTTAAAACTCTCATCAAATAGTTAGAGGATTTGGGAAAACCTATCCCGTCATATTATCAGTCTTTCCAACACTTTCGTACAGCTAAAACAGTTCATACCAAATAATGAAACTGCAATAATATTATTGGTTTCTTCAACTGGAAACATTGGCTGTTAGGATCATTTTAAAAATTAATAACTCCTTTTTCTATTTTAATCTGTTTTCTGTTGTTATTAGAATTGAAATCAGAATAAACCCACTAAAATGAAAAATTAAAGTTTATCTGTTTGTTTTCTTTTGGCATTAGCTACAAATTTTAGTAAGTGTAAAGTAAGGTATCAATATTATTCGAAGCATTTAAGTATTTATCTGTAAGTTTTAGTATGCCCATTTACGGAATTATATTCTTTAGTACTCCCTCCGTTCCAAATTAAGCACTACATTAACACAAAAGTTTTTCCTCTCAATTTATCTGTAATTAAATCAATGAAAAACAAAATAAATAAATAAATAAATAAAAGTAAAAAAAAAAAAAAAACTGAACCATGTGGCATGATTTTTCTTCATCATTTCCTCTTTGTTATGAAAGAAATTTTTTTTCAAGTCTGTATCCTGTGAAGTCATCGAAACCTTTCTACTCATTGAAAGTTGTGAGCAAGCATTTGTGTTACTGATTATGCTGTATCGCTTGTTATAGCGAAGTTTCCAAATACTTAATGTTATTTCACGGTTGAAAGCGTTGAGGATGACTTCATTTGAATGAAATACAACTGTGTATTACAATGTACCATATGAATATTTTCCGTCACACGATTATTTAAATGTAAGCTCCGGGAAGTATTCTTGGAGTTATAACGGTTACATCATCGCCGCTTTTATATTGAAAATCATAAAAAAACCTGATTGCCTGAGAACATACTTTGAAAAAAGTTATGAATTTATTATAAAAGTTTCATTGTTTACCCAGTAAGATTTTTTTAGTGAGTCACAAGTTTTGCAATGTTTGACACATGTGAACTTTTGCAATGTACTGTTGACGTGTGCGCATGTGCATTAACTGTGGAATAAAACCAGTAAAAAAGTCGTCATTAAAGTTTGTTTAGTAGACAATATTATGGAATTCTGATACGAGATGCGTAAAGTTGATGTACTTAAATGAACAGTTTTAATTAATTAAGCTGATTGGAGAGTTCTACACTCATTGGCCAAAGAATGCGAAACCCAAGATCAATGATTTATTGGACCACGTTTTGCACGGATAACTGCTCAGATTCGTTTGGGCATCGTGTCTACAAGCTTCTGAAGTGCATTTACATCCAAACAATTCCATGCATTGGCTATGAAGCGTTTTAGATCTGGTAAATTATATGGAAGAGAACAGTCCTGTCGGATGCGTCTTTCAAATATATCCCACACATTTTCTACGGGGTTAAAATCCGGGTTTTGCGGTTGCCAAGGAAGGTATTAGAAGTCAGACTGATGCTCAGCGAACTAATTTTCAACACTTTTGGCACGATGTAGAGTTGCATTACCGTCCATGAAGTATCCGTGACATCAGGATAAAAATGCAACATTGCAGGGTGCACTTGATCTTCCAGTATATCTAGGTATATCCTTGAGGAACACCAGGGCACCACTTCCATGCCAGCAGAACATGCTCCATTTTATGATACTCTATTCAGACCTCTGCATAGTGCTTGCATTCAAATGCAAATCTCAAAGGTTTCTAATTCATTGGACAGTGAGTGTAGTGAGAAAGTAATGCAGCCGAGGCAACAGGAGAAATATCGCACTCCGGCAACAAAAATGACACCACTCCAAATTTTGGTAAAACGTACTAACTATTAGTTTAAAATCTAAACTTAATGCTCTTTCTTGCCACAAAATTCGCAAAGTTAGTCTACATAAGTGGTGAGTGATGTTGTAAAAGACGATAGAATCAGTAATGACGCATCATTAACGTTTCATATTTTAGAAGAAAAGTTTTCAAACTTTAAGCATGCATTATTTATCTAGACAACAATAACTAACCAATAAACATCACATCATATTTTTTGCGTGTATTGTAATAATTGAGATTAAATAAATTCAAACTACTAACTTAGCTCGTTCTACTTGCGTAAAACCTTGATTTTCTCTAAAACTACTTTTTTTAAAAAAAATTGCTGTGTCACTTTTATTCTCGTGGTGCAATATGTTATGGTAAAGGTTAAAGCTCAAGGAACCACATAACTGCAAAAAATGGTTATTCGAACATTGATAATAATCGTTATGATGATCCCCATAATAACTACAATAAAACTTTACCATCGTTTTGGTGTAGATGAACTGGTTGAAAAGCTGTCGAGCATGATGACCAGCACTTCGGATACTAGATTTCTAAAGTTAACAACTTATTACTGAAGAAGAAATAAACAGAAATTTATTGTAAAAATTTTGAATCACCCTAGGATGTAAAAAAATTAAAATGAATTTCAGTATAAAATTTTTTCTTGGATTTTTTTTTCGATATTATCATTACATTTTTTTTACAACATCGTTTGAGACGTGAAATGACTTAAGTGCACATCTTCATCGGCATACTTACTCGGTGAATATCCAGTCTATTCAAGATTTTCTTCCAAGCACTGGAAAGCATTTCTACATTTTCAGTAATTGTTTTTAGTGTAGTACGATTTCTTAAATTAGTAAATGTTTGGCAATTTCTGGAAGGAAATAGTAAGCAGACGGGGTATTCTCTGAGTTTTTAATGGTGCTGACTGTAGAAGACACAAAATGTATTTCCTTTTAAAACGATATTGCTATCACAGTCTGATAATGGTTACATAAAGAAAGGGTCCTAATGGAATATTTTCTCTATCACGCTCTATAACTTATTCTAAAATTTTCACAGTGAGACTTCATTCAAAGGTTAATGTATGGATTAGCAATTAAATCTTTTATTTCAAAAACCAGTCAAATGACAAAATTACTAATTTTAGGAAAACATCTATACCACCATATTAAATTATTCAATTATGATTACAAAATTTTTTATTGAAAGAAATATGCCTAAATATGTATCCCTTTTAGTTTAAAACATTTTAATTCTTATAGAAAAAATTTAATACCAAAGAAAAAATGCTTTTTCGAATTTTTAGAGTTTGTCGCTTGATTGGTTTTTGAAATATACGGTTCAATTGATAAGTAATTAAGAATGTTTCATAACTTAGTGTAAAATCATTATCTTTCCCTAGCTCCAACATCTTGTCGTTATGACATCAGGCCTGGGCTTTCCATCATTTCTATGGACTCTTTGCAATTTGCATCATCATCTGACGATTGCCAAATACAATGCGACAGCGAAGCTACATTCAATTGCAGAGCATACACCTACACCAGCAACAGGTGCTTCTTAAGTGGAGATGACTCTGTGAGTCTTGGTCCAATTGTTCTGCCAGAAAAACCTGGTTCAACATATGGAGAGAAGAAATGTGTGTTGGGTAAGTTTCAACAATGAAAATTGTTTCCTTTTTTTTTTGAAAATTGTAACCTTTTTTTGAAAGTTGTTACCATTTTTAAGAACTTTATTAAAAGTGGAAAAGCAATACCAGCAATGAACTATCATCTATGCTTAATTTTTTCTAGAAATGTAATTTTTCATTTAAAGCACCGATATTGAAAGTATTACTGGCAGCCAGTAATATATCTGTTATGATACAAGCAAGGTAATGTAAAACTTCTGTGTAGAATAAGTTTTTACTGCGTGACTTAGGGGAGACCGAGGATAGTTGGCGAACTTTTTAAACTTTATTTTTTTTTAAAGGTTGTAAATAAAGTAGAAAAATTTTCTTTTAGTGCTTGGATAATCTGTATGGTATCAGCAATAAAGTCATATTTTTGTTTTGACAATACTGTGCTTTATGTATTTTTTACATAATTTTTTGTAAACCTTCGCAAAGTACGCGCATTTGTCCTGTCACGGGTAAGTTAGCGAATTGAGAAAAACTCATAATAGACTCAGAAATTTTCACATAAAGCCTCAATGATACTTTAAATAAGCCAGTAAAACTTACCAATGAATGAAAAAAAGCGAAATTTGTGTTGTAATTGCTTTAAAATTAGGTATGTTACACCATTTGAAAGATCTAACTTTGATTTTAGAAGTAAATGCTGAAAAATGCAAACATTATTTGAAATGAACTATTTTATTTGCCTCCGTTCTTCTTTTTTTTAATCTTTCTTTTGTTATTTTTATCTATCTTTCTTTTTTTATCTTTCTTTACATTCCTTTTTTTTTGAATTCAGAGATTTTTTGTATGTTTTGGGGACTTTTTGCGATGATTTGTGTTTTTCTGCTGCAATTCTTTCTTCCTGAAAATTTTTTTTTGACTGGAATGTTAAAGAGTTTTTCTGTAGACCTCTTTCGTTTCCTTCCTTTTTTCATCTAACCCTCTTCATCTGACCCTCTCCAGCTTTAGGATAAGGTCGCATATGATCTGGAGTAATGCTCAGAGACGTATGTGGGTTTAGCTGAGACATAGCGCTATCTTCAGAAAGAAACTCTAAATCTGAATTATTGAATGAAGTAGCAACTGAATCTACTCTAGGACAGGTACATCCAGTTTTACTATCTTCCAATATGGTTGCTGCTGGGAAAAATAGACTCATTCATACATCCAGGAAATTGGGAGTCTGACCGATCAGTGATATAACTTGGCATGAAGTCACGTCCCAGTTTTGAAATATGTTTGAATGGCAGGGAAACACACCAGTTCCCTTGAAACCATTCATAATATTTATGAGGCTTGCTTCTTGTGGAAAAGCAACTGTTACCACCGTTGGTACGTCTTAAATCGTTATTTGCTTTTCTGGATTATTCACCATCCAAGAGTCGCAGGCGGAATTAACAAACTTTTTCAATATGTCTGTAGACTCTTATCAGAAGGCAGCAACTTATGGCTACAATGTGTTGGGAAAGAGAGTAGTGTTATTAATATTTTTAGTAGTGTTGTAGTTTCCTTACAAAAAATCAACTTTTCTATTGACGTGGGAGTTGTAAATGTCTAGAGTAAGCGAATCAGAGGTTTTTCTTTGAATGTCTAGTGTTTTTAGCAAAATCCTTTAAGAAATCTGGAAACATTTCAGCTGTCATCTACCCACGGGGGGATGCACCAGTTTTGCCCCCCCCCCCCATGCACCAACGGGGTTTCCCGTTGTTGGTTTTTCTCTTGAATTTTCTCATTTTCGGGAAGAAAAGCATGTATGTTGGTAATTGTATAAGCATGTACATAAGAAATGATAAGCTCAAGAATAGAGTAACTAATGCAATTATTTCATTAAATTGACAGTTTCCAGAATTTAAATTTCAATTGTTTAATGTTTTGACTCTAAAAACTTAACTTGGGGCAAGTAGGCGAATTCGCACGCTTACCCTGAAAAAAGTTCGCCTGCTAACCCGAACTCGCCGTATTGAAGTCAAGTTACACAGGCTTAAAAATGGTTTCATAAAATAATCTGAACAGGACGTCATTTGCTGCGTAGAAGCATGGGCTATTCAATATTAATAAGTTTTGGTAAATTACTCTACTATTATATGTTTTATAAGAAAATAACTAAGAATGAAAAAAGCTACTTAATATTGCGAAAAAACTTTCTCTCGTGCAACACGTTTGGTTTGGCAGATTTCTCTGAAAATACACTGAAAGTAAAGAGGCATCTACGTGGCTACGTGACAACTCACTCAGAGCTGTCAAACTAAAAACGAGAAAATTATTTAACAAAATTTTGAATCAAGGCTTCAGGGGCGTAGCTAAGGGGGGTGGGCTTGGGGACAAACCCCCCCCCCCCGAAATGTTTGTCTCAAAAAAAAGGAGAGAGAGAAAGAAAGAAAAGAGAGGAGAAAAAAAGAGAAGAAGAAGAAAAAAAAATCAAAACTACTTTTTTCTGAAAAATAATGGTCAAAAATTCACTTCCCTCCCCCCCTCCCCCAGTGCCATTGAAAATCAGCTCCATGAGTGACCCTCAAGCGTAAAGACTCCTCACTCTGCTGCGACATTTTTATGATAATTGAGTAAAATTTTACACTTCACTTTAGAAATGAAATTGATTTGTTAAATCCACGTATATATAGCCTTTCTTTGTCATAGATTCTGCATATTGTTAAATATGTTTAATTTTATGAGCGGCGCAGTGGGAATATTACATACAGTTGAATCTGTATATTTCGAATTTCACGGGAAGGAAAAAATCGAGATAAAGAGGTTTTATAGAAATTTGGAATATAATGGTGAAAATTTGAAACCGGTACTAAAGAGAATATGGGCTCTTGATCAAAATTACTCCGTATTAGTTTTGTTAGGTCTGTATTTTATTATTACATTATTAAGGGGAGTCAGAGTATGAATCCAGAGCTCATCAGTCGTGGAGGATTCATTAAATATGCTCAAAAGATCAAAATTTTTTAACTATGAACTAAAAGAGAATTTTTAAGCTCCAGTACATGCAATATAGAGTAACATTGGGCAAATTGTACTGGACTGGAGCTTAAACATTCTCTTTTAGTTCATAGTTAAAAAATTTTGGTCTTTTGACCATATTTAATGAATCCTCCACGGCTGATGAGCTCTGGATTCATACTTTATCTTTTCCTATTTAATAGCTATTTGCAATTTTCCTTTTTATCAACATTATTTTTATATAATTTGTTTAATATTTGGAATTTGGCTTGCTTATTTTATATTTACTTGGCATTTTAGTTTTGCTGCGTTGTGCATCTATGGGCTTTTGGTGTTCAATGTTTTTCACTTTTATATATATATAAAATAAAAGAAGTAACCCTCCCCGAAACTCGGGTCTAGCTACGCCTCTGCAAGGCTTCTCTGAAGCAAGCTTGAAATTATCAAAGCATGAATCCTAGAGAGGAACAACGATTAAATTTTAGAGCCAACTGCTTAAAGTTTTAGACACGTGTATAGGCTTTTTCCCTTTTAGTACCGAGCATTTATATGAAAAAAATAAGGTGAAGTTTTGTGAGGGTAAAATTATTCTATTTCTGAAATACATTTACACTAAAAAGAATAAAATAACATAATTTTTTAAAAAATACCAAGCACGTTTCAAAATGCACTCAAAAGAACAAAATAACTTTTCTGGGTCAGAAAGGACAATTTAAGAATGCCTGTAGTTTTAGAAAATTCCAAGAAAATGACACCACAAACGAAGAAAAGTGCGGCTCAAGTCATGAAGAAAATCTCTTATCATTATTTCGCTTTCAATAATAATTTTGAGTATTGAAACATGCATATTTTTCTTATTGGGGAAGTTTGGTTTGAAATGACTTGTTTATGTCTAGCCGAAAAACTCAACTTCCTAAAAACTTGAACCATAATGTATCTTTGGGTTATTTTACAGAACAATGCACTGGTGGAGCTTTTACGTATGAGAAGATGACCGGCTTTGTGCTCCGATCAGCTGTGCAAAACTCGATCATGGTAAGTAATCCAGGGAGCTTAGGCAACACGCTCGAGTGCCAAGAACATTGCCAGAGGGATGGGCTGGACTGTCCGGCGTTTGCTGTCAACTACCAGAACATGAGATGTGATAAGCTGGATCGGAACTCCCAAGGAAGGACACAGGATCTGATACCGAGAGATGGGGAGAATTACTTTGAAAAAATCTGCTTGAGAGGTACATTTATGTATTTTATTGCTCGCTAATGTGATTTGACAATCGTTATTTAAAAGCTGCCTTGGACCACGGGGATTGGGAGATATATTTTTCGTCCGCGTTCTAACATATGCGGGATATGTTGAAACTTAATTTTTACCAAATGTAAATTAACGACAGTGATATTACACAGTACAAAACGAATAAACCTTCAATTAAATATCCATTAAAACTAATCTGAAATCATTTCACTCATTGTTGCATTTGTGCTATTTTGATGAACTTACATGAACTAAAAATGTGAGACACAAAATTACAGTAATTGTAGTCTAAATATGATAAAAACTCATTATGGAGGTGAGCTAGTGTATTTTTTCTAACAGCATCAAGAATTTGTAATGGAATGCAGACGTAGATTTCTTAAATAAAAAATGATGGATGTGCGAGACTACAGAGACTTGACAAATACAGGAATGCAGAACTTGTTTTTTTTTTTTTTTTTTTTTTTAATTTCTCAAAATATATTTGGGACATGACCGCACCCACAGCACAACCGATTCCACGGTTTACTGAGACGTGGTATAACGGAGTTCTATTGCACTACTAAAAAATGTTCTTGAACATTAGACATGTCTTATACTTCTTTGAGCTAACTTATGAACAATAGATTTGAACTTTTAAGCCCCCCCCCTACCCCATTTTTTTAAGAAGTTATGAAGTTTATGCAAAGTGAAGTTGAGCAAATCTCTCTCCACTCTGGTCGAGTACAAAATTTGCATACTAAGATTTTTTAAAAATTATTATTCACAAGCTGTTTCTAAAGCATTATTTATGAACCTCCTGACAGGTAAATATAAACTTTTAACGTATATGAAAGTAGGGGATAAGAATTTAATCTTACACATAGACCTTGATTTCGTTTAATGATTTTTTTTTTATTGTCAATGAATACATTATTTAAAATATAAATGCAATTATTAGCAAGTGATGATACCTAGAATAGCTAATAATTCATTAGGCTTTTTTTTAATCATGTTCTCATCAAGTATAAAAATGCAATACAAATCTAATTTATATATGTAATAATGCATATGCAAATTATAAGTTTTATTCAGTAAAGCAAATGCACTAATTACTCAGGTTAAAAAATTCAACCAAGTCCTTGAATACAAGGCATTGTGAGAAATAATAAATACCCTTGTGCAGAGAAGTATAGGGGAATAACCAATGTGCTATCGCACAATGCGATAACACGTTGGTTATTTTCTTTTATAAGGCATTGTGGTGTACGTTTCCAATATCTTTTATTTTGTGCACTATGCTCAAGAATGAGTAATTAGTATGTCATTATTAGTAAGCTATCCAATGAAAATTTTTCCATTCAAAATTTTAAGTCTTTATAATAGCTCCCCTCCTTGCAAAGGAAAAAAAAAGCTGCTGCTGACAAACATATGCTGTTGGTTTTCGTGTAATACATTTTCTATTAAATACTGTACAAGCGAACTAACAACATTTTTTTAGAAATACATTTTTTGATCATATCTTACTTTTAGGACCAGTGGCAACAGCTTGTAAGGACAAAGCTTGGGCATTTGAACGTGTTCTGGGACATGAATTAGAAGCACAATTGTATGATCGTTCCGTACCTTTTGTGCAAAGTCGAAGAGATTGCGAAGAACTGTGCTTGGAAGAACGAAGTTTTACCTGTAGGTCCGCTCTGTACAATGACGATACCACGGAATGCAAACTAAGCAGAGAAGACAGAAGAACGCTTCCGTCTTTCTACAGGAGGACCAATAACATGAAAGTCAATTATCTGGAAAATCAATGTTTGCCAGGTTAGTAAATAATTGTTGTATGATTATGTGGCATTTAAAAGATCCCTCTAGTACTCGTTCGACTTAGAGTGCTACTGGCAAAATTAAAATCCTACTGCAGTTTCTCATTGAATAGAGCCCAGGTGTCTCCATCTAGTAGGAAAACTGTTCGTCAAAACTTTTGTGATAATGGTATCCGCCGATTTTGGTGCTACATGAAAGAATGGATGCTATATAAAGGAATCGCACAAGATCCGTAAAAAGTTGTATCTCTAACGCAGCCCCATTAGAAAGAAGGTTATTAATTAAAAAATAAATGAAGTCTTTTGATTGGTACTTTTAAATTTCTAGCACATTGCCTGGTACAATTCTGAAAACTTTTTCACTCTTTTTAGTGCAAACCAAGCTTATAGAAATAGTCTACATAAGAAAATTTTTTTTTTAAATATTTTATTTATCATTTATTGTGATGCTTTTGTACTGTGATGCTATGAAAACTCTTTTTGATTTCATATTTAGTTCTTTATTTTGCATTTAATATACAATCGATTCCATATACTGAATGAGTTTGAAACATTAATTTAGATATTTATTATAAAATAACCATCACATAAATAGATCACCCTGTTGCCTAAACAATTCTTAATCAAAATAGAGAATTTAGTAGCGTTCTAGTAAAAGTTAAAGATAAGTTGAGGAAATTCATAAAATTCATATCTGCGTTTTTCAGAACTGTTTAAAGTCTTAACAATATGACACAACGGTTAATCAGAAAAAGACACACTTTTTTTTGCTTATTTTGTTGTTGTTTATTGTAGTTACAAGTTATAACCGCTCTTATGAGTTAGAAATGTTAGGAACTACTAAAAATACAGATAATTTGTACAATTTTTAAAATTTTGTGTCCACCTCTTCGTCTCATCCTTGATCTGCCATGCTACCATACGATACAACTATCAAAGAGTAATTGTATTTAAATTGAATACAACTGAATATAGGTTAAAATAAACTCTGTGTTCCAACTTTTTGCAGTTTTAGATTCGTGCCCGTACGAAGAAACTACTGATTCATATCCAACCTATACGGATCACATACAGATGGTTGGAATTACATCAAGTGAAGTTTGTGAACAATTCTGCACGCAGTATCGAAGCTTCAACTGCAGATCCTATGCCTACTACTCGAGCAATGGACAGTGTTTCTTGAGCGGAGATGACCGGGCCAGTGGTGGAAGTGGGGCTGTGCAGGGGAGGCCAGGCTTGGTGTACAACGAAAGGAAATGTCCTGCTATAACACCACCCACCGAAATGCCTACTACACCAACAACAGATTTGCCCCCACCAAGTAAGTAGTAGCAAAAATATTATTATGATTGCTGGAATTTTCAATGCCAACATACAATGCTTAATTTACCGATAAGTCCTTGATGACCAACGTAGGAATACCACCTTTGGTATCCCTCCCCTCCCCAAAAAATGACCTTACCGAAAATTACACCAAAACGTTATTTAAATTTGTTTATTTCGATGTTTAAAATCAAGAGATGTACAGTGGTGTGCCAAAATTAAGGACGAAGTCGAAAAATTGGCATATCAGCTGAACGAAGAGGCAGAGCGGACAGAAAGACCAATCAGGAGATTAAGTAAGGTGATGTACGGTAGCACATGCGCAGATATACAGGCAGGCGTAATGGGGGAGTGTCTGAGTAGTATAAAGCATGTTGTCGGTGTAAGATCAGTATTTCTGGCAAAGAGATTGCACGCAGTATAGCAGTTAAAATCACACCGAGTTGCTGCCTCATCGAGAAATGGCGAATAATCAATCTGTTAAACGACATCTGGATGCTTTTACCCGAGGTCGAATCATTGTGAAGTTGGAGGAAGGCCGCAGTGTGACAAGTGTGGCTGCAGAGTTCGGAATTGCTCACAGCATCGTTTCACGACTTTGGAGACAATTTCAAACTGCAGGAACAGCTATCCGGGGGTTCAGTTGTGGTCGTCCACTAAGAACCACACCCGCAGATGACCAGTATATTGTCTTACAGGTCAGAAGAAACAGGCGGCAGACAGCGGGAGAAATCGCTAGACACACGACACAGGCGACTGGATGACCGATATCGCGTTTTACCGTGGCCAGAAGACTGCACGGTGGTGGTCCGTTTGCACGACGCCCTTATACGGTGTGTACCTCTAACGCCTGCCCATCGGAGAAGGCGTTCTCTGTGGTGCCGGGAACATCGGAATTGGAGAGACAATGAGTGGAGACAAGTACTCTTTACAGATAAGAGCAGATTCAGGCTGAGTAGCGATTCTCATCGCATACTCATCTGAAGAGAGCGGGGAAACCGCAATCATCCCTCGAACATCATTGAAAGGGACAGGTATGGAGATCGCGGTGTTCTCGTTTGGGGAGGCATCATGCTTGGTAGTCGTACAGACCTTCACATCTTCGACGCAGGTTCAGTCAACGGGACCCGTTATTGTAACGAGATTCTTCTTCCATATGTGCGTCTTTTTAGAGGCGCTATGGATCCGCAGTTCCTTTTCATGGACGACAATGCACCATGTCATCGGCCAAACGGCTCTTAGAGAGTGAGGATATTGAACGTATGGATTGGTCGGCACGATCTCCGGATCTCAATCCCATCGAGCATGTATGGGATTTTCTAGGCAGACGCTTGGCAACTCGTACCTTACCACCAGTAACGATTCGGGTGCTTCGATTGGCGCTGCAAGACGAATGGGCAGCAATGCCTCAACAACTCATTGACATCCTCATTCTCAGCATGGGCAGACGCTGTGAAACCTGCCTAGCAGTCGGGGGAGATCATATCCCCTACTAAAGACCGGATGTTTCTTGCTAGACACCCATCACAGGGATGTTTCGGCCTTCAGTCGCATTGCGCTCCATGCTACTTTTTCAATAAAATTTCTTTTTATCCCTCTGATTTCTCTTTTAGTAAGTGTTGCTTACATTACACATGTCCTTACGTATTGGGGATCTTACGGTATTAAATGTGTTGATTTGGAAAGCTTTTGTACAAAGTTATATTGAAAAAACGGTCTCGTCCCTAATTTTTGCACACCAGTGTATGAAGTGTGCAGCAATGTGGCTATTAACATCCAAATAGCCATTTCTTTTGTTGCAATATAGCTTTTCTGTTTAAGAAATCTACACCCCCCCCTTACTCTAGCCTATAGCATATGTAGTGACATAAAAGGTGAACGGTTGCATGTCTGTCGTACTTTATTCGATTTTACTGTTCAAGAGGAGCCTTACAGATGTGTCTGGCCTACTTTTCGAAAATTCCTAATCCAGGCCCTACCTACGTATAATAAATAGTTCGACGAAAATGTTTTTGTCATATTCCGCTATTGAGGAACCTCTACAGCACTTTCTTCGGTTGTACCACTCAAGGCGGCTCTTACAGATCTGTCTAGCCTATTGTTCTAAAATTCGTAAATCAGGTCCTGCCAAAACAGTTCGACGAAAAACTTTTTCTGGTATTCCGATATTTTCATAACTTAAAAATTATTGACATAAAAAAAAATCCTTCATAGGGAGATCTGACAAAATAACAGGATTTAATGAAGATTAATGCAAAATAGAGATAAAGACAAGAACTCACACTATACTAATATAATGTACGTTATTTGATGAACTATTTACAGCTCGTGGGGGCGTAAATACATAATAAATGGTCATCGTTTTAAAGCACTTGGTTTATCAAGCCCTAAATAATTTTTCCCTTATACTCTTGAAATAATTGTACTTGCAACACATTTAAAATGCTTGCCCTAAAACTACGAAAGATTCACGAACTAAGCAGACGCATTAATTTAATTTGAAAAAATATATTGCGCAGTTTTTCGACATTTACATTTACTGACTCTTTTCGTGTTCAACTTCTATTTCAGCCCGCCAATGCAGTCACGGAGAAATTATGATGATGGAAAAGACAACAGGCTACCAGCATTTGGGAAGCATTAACGTCCTTTACCGAGGCAATCCAGACATTCCTGGGATCATAACAGAGTGCCGCAGAATGTGCGAGCTTAACTATGATTGCCGAGGTTTTACCTTGGATTACTTGAAGCAGGAATGCTACAGCGGATCAGAGACTTCCACTACTAAGCCCAAAGAACTGATTCCGGCGGACAACAAAGCCTATTTTGAGGGAATATGTCTGCCTTGTAAGTTCACCATCCGGGTTTGGGAAGTACATAATTGTTATATGGTTGACGATTCAGTCATACAAAACTTGTAATAAGACTAAAAATGGTCTTCAAATTTAATTAAGTGTGTCGAAATAAGTAGATGAATGTAAAATTTTGATTCTTCTTGTTATTAATTGTTTTCTTGTGCCTTACTTCTTTAAACCTATGGAATGTCCATAAATGGTGTAGAACTTCTTTTCAACATTTTTGACTGTCCCCCCCCCCACTTTGCCACAAAGTGCCACACTTTATCAACTCCCTTCCTCTCCTTTTTGCCACCTGGCGCACTACAGTATAATTTCAATTTAACTATACCCGATTTAACGATTTCCTCAGCTTAATGATACATTTCACTGGTCCGGATTTACCTGCATTGAATGTATATGCTCCTCGATTTTACGATATCCTTGATTTAACGATCAGTTTTTCCAGTCCCTTGACAATCATTAAATCGGGTGCATATTTTATAAACATTCTTATTAAAAAATGCGTGATGTCACACCTCTTGTCACTTCTCCCTTTTCCTTTTCATAAACTGTCGCAATTTCACGAACCAACTTCCTCCCTTGCAGCGTGACAGCCTTTGTGGACAGAAGGGACAGGGTGGATCGAAAAAAATGAAATTTCGAATCTTAATTTGGAATACCCACCAAAAGCTGTGCATGTGTAAGAACAATACACATGTAAAATATTATAAAATTTGAACAACTCTTTGAAGGTCCTACCAAGGCTTGAATTTCTCCAAAAATAGGAAAAAAGGTCAATTTTCCAAAATTTCTATGAAAATAATAAGGTTCAAAATTTTTGTTCTGATACCATTAAAATGTTTCCTTTTAACACGCTTTTCATGTATCTTAAATTATTTACATTCTTTGCAGTATTAGGTTCGCACACAAGTTCGTGAAATTTCCAAAAACTGTCTTTTTTGAAGCCTTTTTGCACATTGCAATATTTTTTCTTTTAAAGTCCAATTTTTTTGCAATGACTGTGCAGAATGCAGTTTTAAATGGATATAAAATTATACTTTATTATATTAACAACCCAGCACTTACGACAAGGAGCGTAATTGCTTCAAACTGGACCAGTGGTAAATTGTCGCACCTGTCTAGCAATTTACCTATTGGTCCTGCGAAAATTCACATGGACCAGCAGTTTCACCACCAAGTAATGTGAACAGGTGACGCAAATCCTGCTCGTATGCAGTTCGCAGCTTAACCATGGGACAGGATATTCAATTTTATTCTCTACGGCCGCAATTGCACCGTTCCTTTTTCTGGTATTCGTGGCCGTGCCATCACAGGCAAAAGCTAAAAGATCCTTAAGGCTTAAACAAATTTTCAGTTCAAAAGTTACATTGCTGTCGCGATACGTTTTCCCGTTCCAGAAGTTGGCGTCACATGACCCAAATAAAGAGAATTGGATTTTTCAACCATGGATTCCTCGCTTATGGTTCTTCTACAGTATCTGTTTCCAACCATTTCTTTTTGTCATAGGTTTGTCTTTTCGGTTATCAAAAAATGTATTTTTCAAGCCCTTTCAGTTCTAGTTTGCAGGTTTTGAAGAGAAGCACGTACTTCGTCTATGACACCTGTGACTCTTCTGTCGCTGTCTTCGAATTTTATTCCTATCAACGACTTTAGAGCGACAATTATTTGGCACAGTACCAAAATCCTGTAATGTTTCTGAAGCAATTGCTGCAGCACATCACACATCTATCAGAAATGCCGTACTGATAGCACACTCTTGAATGCGTTGGCAGAGAAAGCCTCATTTGTTCCACATTTGAAGTGACATCAACACCAAAAAGTGTTGATGGCTCTGTTGGCGGGAGTATAGCCGTTGCAAATTTTTCTTCTTCTGGAACTGAAAGAAAACTTTGCGGTTCCTCATCAGTGTTATTACAGCATCTCGTTACGTAAGTGAAAATCTAAAAAAAATTATTGATCCTGTCATTCAACGAAATGCCTATTTTTGCCACTCAGAAAATATTCTCTTAACAGTGATCACTGATGAACGAAGTACATCAGAGAACTGGCTTTGCGAAGATTTTGAAGGCCAGACAAGTGGCTTCTGTTCATGAAAAAATAAGAGTTTTCTGTAGTTCAAGGATTAACTTTAACGCATCAGACTACTCTGATGTTATCAACCGGCAAGAATGTGTAATAACTGCCACCCCTCTCCTATTTTAGCTGGAATATCTAATGAAAGTCTTCAACAATAAATTGAAAACATCAACGCCAATTTTCTGTTCGTTTAGTTCTCCTGTCACACTCAGGTGGTGGAACGCTGTGCTAATATGGTGACAGAAGCTTCTTTGTTTGTGATTAGTCAATCGGCAAGAGATGGCTTCATAAGAGTAAAAATCAAATCTCGAAGTATCATGTTATCATTTGAATCAAAAAATGATTTCAAAGAGGTTTCATGAATGGATGTGATGAACTGACTATTTTCTGTGGCTTTAACTAACTGATACTTTTTCAAGTCCCTCATTTTGTGAAATATTGATGCTTATATGTCAGCGTGTGAGTAAAGATACATTCTTTGTAACCAATGCACTTCTCTCTATGTTTTTTTAGTTAATACAACTAAATAATTTTGATAGTTAACTTTTAATGTAAAATGAGTAATAAATTTATACTTAATACATGTGACTCGGCAGGTGGAAAAGGTAGAATGGAACTCGAAATGCAGCAACCTGTTTTTAGTGGATGCTGGGCTGTTAATGTAATAAAGTTTAACTTCACTTCCGTTTAAAACTGCATTCTGTACAGGCGTTGTAAAAAAGAAAACTGGAGTTTAAAAGAAAAAAAAATTGCAATTTGCAAAAAAGCTTAAAAACAGTCAGTTTTTGGTTAATTTCGCGAAACTTAACGGCTTATGTGCGAACTTAATGGTGCAAAGATTGTAAATAATTATTAAAGTATATAAAAAGAGTGTTCAAAGGAAGCATTTTAACCGTATTATAACAAAAATTTTAAACACTAGTATTTTCATAAAAATTTTGTAAAATTGACCATTTTTTCTATTTTTGGAGAAATTCAAGCCTTGGTAGGACCCTCAAAGAGTTGTCCAAACTTGATAATATTTGACATGTGTGTTGTACTTACACATGCACAGCTTTTGGCAGGTATTCCAAATTAAGATTCAAAATTTCGTTTTTTTCGATCCACCCTAGTGGACAGCCCCCTAACCTTCTTTATTAGAAGTTAATGATCTACTTTTCCCCTATTAATTGATATTTTTTAATAATTTTCTTTAAATATCTCAAAAATGAATCAAGTTAAAAATTATACATTTTCATACTTACTAATTTATATGTGTGAAAGTGCAATGTTCAGATATCAATGGTTTCGCATATGAATTGAATAACTGATTATTATTGAGTCAATTGGTTAAGCTAAACCATTTACTGAGAGGAAACGATTATATTCAGCTACTTGGAGACCATTTGTAGTCACACAAGTAATTCATATAACTTGTATGCCTGTAAAAGATCTTACAACTATGAATTTTTTTGGATTTCAACGTGCTATATCATCTGGCCAAAGTCTTCCTCGAGTTGTTTTGTAATTTTCTACGACAATGAGCATTTGATTTAGTTTTCCGCAACAATCTGATCCCGTTTTAGCGAAAATTTTGGCAATTCCAAGCTCAAATTATTTAAGCATAAAAGGAAACATTAGTAATGTCAGTATAACGAAATTTCGATACAGCTAAATGTTTTCGCTGGGCCTTTGGACTACGCCAAAATGCGATTTGACAGAATTATCACTATGAGGTATTGGTTAATTGTTATAGTTCAGAAAATGCGATGCCGTAAAAATATTTTCCACTAGTTTTTTCTTAAATTTTTGAAAGATTTAAATTTTTGAAGAAAAAAAAATCACACATTTGTAAATATCTAAAAGGAAAAAAAGTGATTTTTAACACTGTACGGGTTTGGTTGAAAATATGTTTACTGTTCAAGAAGAAAAGAAGAAAAAGGATTTATTTTATCAAATATGTATTAATAAGTTTTTCATTTAAGTACCGTGTTTTCCCGTTAAGAGAAAAAAATATAATAAAAGCTAAAGCAGCATGATAATCGTTGTTTTTCTTATTGAAGAACATTTTTTTTTCAAAATATATTTAAAAGAATAATTAAAGAAAAATACAAAAAATTTTTTAAAAACCTACAACTGCAAATTTTAAGAAAAGTTCTAAATAAACATGTTTTTCTTCTTCACAGCATAATGACACTTTGTAACGTATCTATAAATACTAAAACAAAGAAAAAGTAAGATACCGTGCAAAACTAACTTTCTCTCTAATAATAATTTAATAATTGTTTCTTAGCCGTTTAATGAAAATTAAAATTTGAATAAATTAAATAAGCTTTTAATTATGTTCCTCGTCATCTTAAAAAATGTAGTTTCCAGTAATTTTAGAACATTCAAATACTAGTGCTCAGATTTTTCTGATTATTTTTCCAAGCTCAGTTCTTTATGCCTTCTAGGTATGAAAAGTAAATTAGTTCTGTGGAAAAACCTTAATGAATCTTAAATCAACATTTAAGAAAATTTTTTTCTAGCAGTATACCTTTACCTACCTTTCATCCTCGAGCAGTTAGTAAAATTAAAGTCGTCTAAAAAAATGCAAGCTAGGTTCTTATTAAACGGAAAAAAAAAAATCTTATGAATTCAGAATCTCGAAAATGATAAATTAGTTTTTTTTTACTGTAACGTTCAAAGTCATTGTTTCGTGCTTGGTAAGAATCAGACTTTAAGAAAGTTGGGCTTTGTTAAGTGAAATATTTAAAATTCATAGAACATTTTGCAGTAAATCCGTAACAAGTTCTTCACTCCGTTCTTCTCGTTTACAATCAATGTATTTGCAATAAGTGTTTGCCTCCCCCCCAGGCGTATTTAGCTTATTTGAATATAAACTTATGTGGCTTAAACGCTCAAGTGAATTTTTAAATCATGTTATCTCTTGATCTGTATGTCAAAACAATGCAGATCAAGATTGGTAAATATTCTGGTCGCCAGTTGGGAGTAGAAAAAAATTTAAAAGCCACCAGTTTTATTTCTAATCGCCACTTTTTTGTAATAGAAATAAATAAATAAATAAACAAACAAATAAACGTCAAATTAACTTTTAATTTACTACTAATATTATCATTGAAGATTAATGAAGCTAGTCAATGGCCTTAAAGTTAATTGTATAATCAAGAGTCAATTAAGCCAGCTTCTGTATAGTTTCACTATCACAGCTATCTCATTATCGCAGCTATCACATTTTTACATCACTTTAGTAGGAATGTTTTATAACAAACTATAATTGTTAAACACTTTCATTCACAATTTTAATCATCCATTACTTATTTCTTCAGAAAAAAATCTCCTCAAAGTTATATTTTCAAAAAAAAAAAAAAAAAAAAGCAACTGATTCATTTAATTTTCAGTACAAAGGTATTTATTCCTTATTAATACAAATGTTAAAAATTTTGTCTCTGGTCCGGACAATGTCAGATCGTTATAACGGCAAGATCCGTGATGCCGTAATGCTCGTGGATGTTGTTGTAGATTGAAGGGGACTAATGATAACCCAAGAGGGGTAGGGGAAATGGTGATTAAATTTCTAGTCGCCGTTTTTTTATGCACATTGCCGGATCTTCCATTTTTCCGAGCCGGGGCAAAAACTTGAAACTGTCGCACTTACTCCCTTTAAAGTTTTATGTCGAGTTACAACGACCCCCCCCCCCCCACACACACAGAGATAGCTTAAATTAGTAGCCCAACTAGAAGTTGTCCTCGGGAGCAAGGGCCCCGACTTGCTTAACCTTAAATCCAGCAGTTTTTGCTTAGTCGCCACTTCGCGAGTAAAGCTTGCTAATATGCGCTTTGCGGAACAAATCTTCTTAGCCAATCAAATCAAATCAAATCATCATATCAAATCAAATTATAAGGTTAAAAATACATTGAGCAATTCTGCTGTGGGAAGGTATAAGGCAGTACATGCATTTTTTCTTTCATTTTTTGTCATAGATTGTACTTAAGCTTTATTGCATAAGCTTGCTTATTTGTTTCCGCTGAAATTAAAGCATGAAGAAAACGTCAAATTCCAATATTTTCCTATCTCTAGTATGGAATCCAAAACGAGTTTCTTCAAATTTCTCAAAAACTAATTACTGCAGATGCTGCCCTTTACCTTCCCACGTCTGAATTAAGTTACTATTTCTAATTATCTATCACAGATTAACAATTTAACTTCGGACTACACAACTTTTACAAATTGATATTTTTGATGATATCATTAGACGCAAGAAAATATGCAACAATACATCATTAAAAATGTCTGTTAATTTTTTTTGCCATTTTACAGTTTATTTAGGCTGCTCCAAGCAGTGGATGTTTGATCGATACGTCGACAAAGAGTTGAGGGGAGTACAAGCTAGAGATGTCATCAGGCTGGTTTCTAGGACCAATTGCGAGAGACGTTGTTTAGAGGAGAAACGGTTTGTTTGTCGTTCGGCCAACTATTACAAGTACAACCAAGAGTGTCGTCTGTTTTCAGAAGAACAAAGCTTTCCACATACGCAACTCACGTATGCGGGTGGAGTGGATTATCTGGAGAATCAATGCAATATAGGTAAAAAATGGGTGCTGTCTTTTAAAGAACTATAACCATATTGGTTATTTGAATTGGTGTTAGTACAAGTAAATTAACCACTTTTTAAAATGTTAAATATCATACCGTTTTGAGTTGAATATGCATTGAAAACGTTGAAAAATATTTATTAGTCGGTGCTCCATCCCAGATCAGAAAGTTTAAAAAAGTTGCCCCGTTTACTGAAAAAATGAGAAACCATTCAGTAAAATTTTAAGTAATTACCAATTTTGAGTAATTAAGTAATTACAATTAGCAAGCAGTTTATAGATTTAAAAAAAATTATATTAAAACATTTTCATGCATACGAACTCCCGATTGTTATCTGCAAACGGATTGTACGCGCAGGTTGAAATTCTCTTCATTCTGTTATGGTGGATTTTTTTATAAAAAAAAAAAAACTACTTTTAAAATTATATCAACAAAAAGCCAGTGTTTTTGTAGACACTGTTTTTTGTGATTAAGAAGACAAAATAAGATTATTATGGTATGCTTGCGGTACGGGTATGAACTGAATACAAATACTGTTGAAAAATAGTGAACATACAGCAAAACATAAAACGAAACATAAAACAGTTTTTTCATTATTTTTATATTAAAACATTTAATAACTAGTTTTTTTTGTAATTTTGTGACAGGTACAGCAACTTGTCCCTATAAATTACCAGAGAGGGATTTATTCATGGTTTACACAAGTAAAGCTATTCCAGGCATTAGCAACTTCGAGCTCTGCCGTCAACTTTGCATGAAAGAACAGGATTTCAACTGCCGTTCGTACAGTTATCTTGAGCAAGGTGGCATAAACGATTTATGCTTACTGAGTCCAGAAAATCGACAGACAGGGCATGCCAAGGCTATAAGGTACAGATTGCGCTCCTTGTACGAAGAAGTGGAGTGTCGTGGACAGATTCAAGGTAAGTATTCACATATTTTCATATTTTATGTTGCAAATTAAGAGATACTTTATTGTACAGAGTGTCCCGATAAGTCCTTGAAATATTTTAAAAGTTAATAGAAAAGCAATAAATTGTCACATAAATATGCGGCTTGCGCCGTGATACTTCATAGATTCACGAAATTTTTATGATATAATAAAAAGGGGGGGGGAGGAAAAAATATACATTTAACTATAAGTTATAGCTGTATCGTCAGTTATAGTAAGAATTTGTTTTTCATACTGCGACAGTACAGCCGTCAATGTAAATTAATGTATGTATAATTGCACTTTTTTCTTTTCTTACCTTTTTTTTTGCGATGCTATAAAAAATTCTTGAACCTGTGAAGTATTAGGGATGAAACTGCATATTGATTCGACAATTTCTTGCTTTCCTACGCATTTTTAAAATGTGTCAAGGTCTTTTCAGAAATTGTGTATAGTATATGTAATTAACATTCGCTGTCGGTGAGAAATGATGTACATAAAGGTTGGTTAAGCATTGATATTTTTCGCTTATTTAAAACGAAAAAACCTATATTTTGGAATCATTATAGCAAATAGATGTAGCATAAAGAATATTTGGAACTTTGTGCACCTTTGAATTAAATTATCTGAAAGTTTTCAAAATAATCATCTTTAAATTTAATTTCTGCTATCAAAACATTTTTTGGGATTATTCTTTGAGTGATCTTAGATTGATTATTCTTGATGTTTTTACATTTAAAATTCAGAATAACATCCTCAGTGGCACATTTTACTAGTTGAAATTAAAAAAAAAAAGATAGAGTCTAACCAGTACCGATAAGTGTTCCGCCAAGGGGTATGGATTTTTAATAGCAAACATGCAAAGAGCATACATACTTACATACAATTAAACAAGCAAACAGATAAACAAAGTTTTATGAAAATCAAATACTCAAAGCATGACGCTCCTAAAGACTTGTTATAAAGATCGCTTTGCTGTATGCAGTGATAAATTGCTTATTGTCAATTGATCTGCATTCAAAAGTACAACAATTAGTTAATTCGAAGTAAACGTAGTTTTGTTTTAAACGTTTTGAAGCATAATGCATTGCTTGTTGTTACGTGTTCTAACTACAAAAAGGCTAGAGGAAATCGTATGAAGTGTTACATTCTTTATTTTGCAGGTACAACACTGACGCCAGGAACTACTGCATCTAAGGGGACTACTCACACACATCCGCCACCACCTACAGTACCTACTCGACCTCCTAAACCACCCCCCCCACCACCACCTCCACCTCCACCACCGACTCCCCCACCAATTTCTCGGTGCACTTTCGATCAATACACCTATGAAAAAGTCATCAATTATAACATCAGGTAATTTTTTGGAATAGTTGGAAAAGTTATTAACAATATCTTCATAATTGAAAAATATACAAAATAATTTTCTTACTTCAAAAATAAAAAAAAAACCCATTTCGTGAATCAGAATGTTTTTTTTTAAATTTAATTTTATTTTTTAAATTTAAACAATGGGGATACATATCTGAAGTTTTGCTTTACGTTCTATTTTCACATCAGGTTAGGGAAGCCCTCCCATTGTTTACGAACATTATTTCTGAGATTTCTCATGAAGATTTCCGAGATTTTTCATACAGAATTCTCTAACGCAGAAGTGGGTACATTGACCATTCTCCCCGGATGCTAGTCTTCAGGCCTTGTAAAAAACTTGGACGGTTTTCATAACGCCTGATATCAAATCGCACCGCAAAGACTCGCAAGGGGCCTAGTTGGAGTCGTGGATAAAACAGTCTAAATCACCTCTTATTGAGATTAGGCGTTTTAGGAAGTGTTCCTCAAAGCAGCTAGTGTCGCCTTTGAAGTATGAGTTGTTCTCCGTTCTGTTGGAACCAAATGTCATCTTAGTCAAATTCACCAAAACGTGCTTGCAAAAAAGGGAAATTTTTCCGTCTATGAGTAATGGACGGGGGGGGGGGGGGACCTTTTTGATGCGATTTTCAAAACCTTGTTAAACAAAACTTAAGTATATGTATTAAAATTATTCAAAAGAAAAAAAAAAGCATTTTGATTAACAACACTTTTTTTTTTTGAAAAAAATGACGTTATCTAGCCGCACCCTGTATTTGCAGGGAAATGATTTAAAGTGTCCTTTTACCCTTTAATATTTCTTTCAATATTTGCATATGTGTACTTTTGTTCTTGGTTTTCATTCGTTAACTGTGCTCAACACTTTGTGAAATGAAATGATTGGTGTTAATATACACTACATCGTAAAAATATACAGTAAACTACTGATTAACGGCGGTCGGATTATCCGTTTGTCTTTTCAGAATTTTTTAAAAAAACTTATGATTGTGTTATTATTTACTTTCAGATTTTAAATACATTTTTTATATTCAATGTTAGTAGATGCAATGTAACAATGTTTTTTGTTATAATTTAAATGCATATGTGAGGGTTATTAATATTTTTTAACTATTGTGTACACTAAACTAAATATCGTGTTTTACCTATGATTTGGATTATCAGCGGTTTTCGCTTATCCACGGTTGCCGTGCCACCCTAATCCACGGATAATCGGGAGTTAACTGCATATGCATCCAGATGTAAGTCGGAAGAATCGAATGCAATACCATGATACCACTGGATCCATGTGCACCAAAAATCACTTCGTATAGATAGTTTAGACTCTTTAAATTGTGCTATCTCTAGTGTGTTAATGAAAGATGAGTGTAAGGACACACAAAGCGGCAGCTCTAATTGCCTTTTCTGTTCCACAACTTCTGCATCTTTCCTGGCACATCATTATCAGTTCAACTAACTTGATGAGAACTCGGATATAGGGTCTTTTCAATCAATCTTTTCTTCCCATGCAGCCTGATTTCTATGAAGGCTCATTCAAAATCGGACAACAAATTGCTGCACTGTCGAGTACGTCTTCAATGCATCCTTCTGGAAAACATTGTATAGCAAATATATTATTCCAGTTTTAACAATTTTTGAAGTTTGATATCGGATGATTCCGTGGGCATAAAAATAAACATTATGCTGTCAAAACAAAGAAAAATCTGAATGAAGTCGGGCAATGTGGGGCAAAGTGAAATGGTTAAATAATTACTCTGCTTGGAGAGCCACCTATTTGGTCATGTGGGCATTACCAAATAGGTGGTCAATGGTCATGTGGGCATTGCAGGTAATGAGGCAGCCGATTCAGCTGCCAGAGCTGCAAATATCCTGGTCGATAATAGTGTCCCTTTCGATGATATCAAAAACGCCATCGTTGTAAGCCTTAACACGTATCGGCAGGGGACGTGGAATTCAGAAATCCAAAATAAATTGCATTCGATCCAGCCCTCCACTAGAGGTTTCGGATCATTAAATATCACCAGGAGACATCAAGTCTTATTAGCTCGACTTCGCATTGGACATACCAGATTCACTCACAAATATCTCTTATGTCATTTACCAGTTCCAACATGCATTATATGTGATGTAAATCAGACAGTGTTGCACATTTTATGCAATTGCCCAAATTTTAATCTGATTCGTTATAAATATTTTAATAATTTTAACCTACCTTTGAAGGAGTTGCTGGGGGAGCCACACCATCGCAATTTGTACTCCTTCCTCCAGGAGATTGGATTCTCCTTTTTAATTTAGTGTTTGTCTCGTCATTATGTGATTTCGTCCTTCCTTTGTTTTCCAAGATATTGTTTCGTCCATTTTGTCTTTATCTTCAAGTTGTTTGAAAGTTTTTAACGGCTGCACTTTTTTAATACTAGCACTTGAAGTTTTATGCTTTCCTCTTTAAAATACGCTTTTATTTACTTTATTCTTTAATGAAAAATAAATAGCATATAATAAAATATCGTTTGGCGCAATATAGCCCTCAAGGGCTCTTGCGCCATAAAAATCAAATCAACCAAACCAACCAAACCAAACCACTTATTTGGTAATATTTAAACTATATAATAGCACATGCAATCAGTTCCAGTCAGTAAAAAAATACCACCGAATTTTAAAGTATATGATAATGCAGGTAATTTTCAAAAATTGATACTCATATTATAATATTTTGTTGCAAGTCAAAAACTATTTTTGTAAATAAAAGATGATAAAATTCTAGTTATTAACATTTTAAATATTAATTAAAACCTTCTAATATTCTACAATCAATCAATTACATGCGGGGCAAAGCGGATGGGGCAAAGTGAAATATTTTATTTTGTTTACTCGCTCATTTATAAAATCACTTACGTATTCATTTATCAATTCATTCATTTACATCCCTCCATTTAGTAAGTCGCTGATTTATTCATGCAATTCACCTATTTTCTTATTCATTCATTCTTTTACTTGTTCATTTATTTTTTTTTATATATTAATTGATTAACTAACTAAATATTCTATTTATAGTCTCAGTATCTTTTCATTTACTCATTAAACCTTTTATTTGCTGATTCAATTGATCGAAAATATTTTCTATAATTGAATAGAAAATATTTCATTAGGAATATATTTCATTTTTCACTTTGCCCTTTCGAAAAAATAAAGTGAAAAGTTTTCACCTTTTTTTTGAAGGCGCAAATTTCCTTCCAAAAATTTAAAATACTGTTTCAATGTAAGTTTTATTATAAATTAGAATGTTCTTTCTTTATGTACGTTTTTAAAATTAAAAGGAAGCTAGTTATGAAATTTGAAGCGAGTTTCAAAACTAGTTTTGACGAACTGTTTCACAATGTCTGGCAACGTGAATAATAGAACAAGACAAAATAATGTAAGCAAAATCACGTATGATTAAAAAAATAAATATGTTAGCCATAAGAGGTATCTCTTGGGAACAAATGGCTATTTTTAATAGTATTTATCTTTGTTACTGTAACGTATAACTTTTTAAATAAAATAAGTTAAAAGTAAAATTTTGATTTATCAATGTAAAAGAAACTAAGGTATCCCGTAACAGGGGAGGTGAAAAAGTAGGACATAACAGGGGATGTGAGGTCTCAGAGACCGCTCTACTTTATTTTATTTTTTTTTAATCGTGTAATTAAGATAAAGTCCTGTAAATTCCCTGAAATATTCTTTGTACTTTTGTTTGTACAGCAGAAAAATATTTTTGAATTTTTAACAAAAATATTTTTTTTGCTCCTCGGAAACTATACATTTTCCGAGGAAATTCAACAAGTGCCTGAAGATAATTCGAAAGAAATCATATGTTTCAGTAAATAATTTACGATTCGTAATAAAAATGAATCTGTTATCAATCAATGATTTTATTTTAGTTGTTTAATATATACAGGGCATTTTAATACCAGAAAATTGATGATATCACATTGCGGGAAAAATTTGACAGTCCATTATTTATTAGTATTTTACGTCGTATTTCCAAGAATAATTAAGCCTTTATTGTCCTTAGAACATCATTGCGTAACTTTTGTGAACATTTCTAGCAATTCTCAACCTCATCTAGAATATTTTTTCATTTCTTCCGCATAACGGGGATAAGATAAATGAACCTATATCCGCGGTTCTAACGTAAAGAGACATGTCTACTCTACTACAGCTAAAAACTCTTAAAACTGAAGGGGAGGTGCGGTCAACAGAGACCGCTTCTAAAGAACGCAATGAATTTTAAACCAGATGCACTCGCCAAAAGATGCTTATAAGCAAGGGAGCTGTTCAAGGTCACAAAACAAAAAGCTATCTTTGCTACTTTCAAAAATCTTTTGAAGCAAAGCAAAAAAAAAAGGGAAGTTTTAAATTTTTTAACCAAATTTATGAAAATAAGAAGTAGTGCAATTTTTTAATAACGAGCATTAAAATATGAATAATAATAATAATTAAAAAAAAGTCAATTAGACTGACTGCTTTTTCACAAACATCATAAATATATTGCAGATTTGGTCGAAAGGAGAGGTTAATAACAAGACATCCCATTGGCGTTGTGACAGAGTGCCAGAGTCACTGTCAGCGACTAGGAGAACGATGCAAAGGTTTCATCATTGAGTACTCCAAGTATCAGCAACTCTGCTTTTGGCTGGATGCTTACTCAAGTGCTCCTGATAACACCATCTCGCCTGCTCAAGATACAGCTTATTTTGAGAAAGTTTGCTTGACGGGTAAGTTGTATTCATATCGAAGGACTAATGAGTCAAAATGATTTTCTTTTTTATTCTCTATACTTTTTTGTGCATTGTTGCTGTAAGAAAATTAAAACTTTTGAAAGATGTAATGTTTGTGTAGTATTTCAGTAAACTTTCTTTTAAACGGAGTACATTCGAAACAGTTTAGGGCAAATTCGGGCAACTGATGGAATACTTTTTCTGAAATAAAGTCTTATAAATCAGGTTCCAATGTGTACAGGTAATTTGCAGTTGGTGGCAAGTTTTATATCTTACTCCCATTAAAGTTATAATTGTTTTTTACATTCTACTTCATCTCTAACAACAATAAGAACAACTTCACGTTCAAACAAATTGCCTGTTTCTGCTACATATTTCACCTAGACGCTTGATTCATACAAGCGAAAACTTCCGTGTAAGTTTCCTAAGATTATTCGTACATCGTTCTCCTTTAAACGGCTTTTCTGACGAAAAGTTGTATCATAAAATGATTCAGATTCTTTGCTTTAAAGCCACATTCCCCTAAAGCTGCGAACAACTTTAAGCAATTCAGATCTCGTAAAGCGTATTAAGCTCATCCTTTAAGTATAGGAATTTCGCCTGAATCTTATGCAGCATCAGAAAAACGAAATAACCAGCACGTAATGTTTTTATCATTGTAATTTCTGCGTTAAATGATTTTTTTTGTATTTATTTTCATGAAGGTATTTAAGCACAAAATGAGTTGAAGAGTTATTAAAATAAATAAATAAATAAATAAAAGTAAATGAATAAAATAAAGGCTAAATAAAAGCTAAAAATAAATAAAATTAAAAAAATGTGTAATCATTAACCGTTAAAAAAATGCACAACAATTATTTCGTACAGAGACAAGCCTAACTGCACTGCTGAACATACATTTATTCTTCAGAAAAAAATTAGAATTGCGAAATATTATTGCAAATCTGGTACAATGCCATGATATCGCTTAGCTATCCATATAGTAATTCGGAAAGCCAGGTGTAGGTATTTATGATGAGTTTGCAACTACCAAAGTTTACGAATTTGTTTCGGATGCTCACTGAAGTTTGTAACTCCAAATCGTTTGGAGTTCGATATCTCAGTAATTCGAAAGATTATATCCTAACAGCCTCCATTTTTCTTGTATACTTTTATTAGTCATTTATTTTGTTTGTGGTAATATCATCACGTGTTTGATCCTTTTGCTACCAACTGTTCTGGAAGGTCATAGAACCAATTTTAATATGTGATGACCTGTAGAATATTTGTTAAAGGTGATCAATCAATTTATGTTTGCCGTACTGTCCTGGAAGAATGAGCTAACTAGTTTCAAAAATCAAAAAGTGGTGCAAACAGGATGTTGGATATCAACCCTTCATGGAAATTCCAGTACCTCTTGGTTTTGAGTCATAACCCCAATCCTGATATGTTGATATTTATACACATGTAAGAACTGGTGTGAAAAAAACCTCTTATTTCTCCAGGAGAAAACTCTGATGGCGGCACTAACAGCAAGTGTTATTTTTCAGCATAATTTAGAAAAATATTTTAAAGATTATCTTTCATTCTACAGTTGGCATAGCAAAAGAGGATGTCCATAAATATTTTTTTCAAAAAATTTGACCCCTACCCCCTCTGTCACGAAGTGTCAGGCTTTACCCTCCCCCTCCTCTTGTCTCATGGTTTGCAGTTTTTTAATAAGCCTTATTCTTCTTAAAAAATCTATGATGTCAATATTTTTTGTTATTCCTTCACTCCCCTGATCATGAACTGTCACAATTTCAAGAACCCCCCTCCCTCCCACCAAAGCGCTACATCACTTGTGGACGCCCCCTCATCAAATCTGAGGGTGACAGAAAGAACTATTTTCTACTCATTTTAAGTAGAAGTATCTATGTTATGGATAAACTGGAAATAAATGTTAAATATTTCTTATGAAAGTATTTTCTTCATTCTCAGCTCCAACTTGCAATAAACTATGGACCTTCGAACGGATGCCTGGATATGACTTTCACGATGCACCTGATTATGAAATTCCGGCTGTGGCTCGCAGATCCGATTGTGAAGATCTTTGCCTGAGGAACATCCCTCCTTGCAAATCAGCTACTTACGATACATTCCGAAGAATCTGCAGGATATTTTCTGCTGATAGAAGAACGAAACCTCATGTATTTTCAAGGCATTTACCTGAGATGGAATACCTGGAGAACCAATGTGCTTCTGGTAAGGTTATTGAAATACCGTAGAAATCTACCACGCGGATGTTGCACTCACGTTATAACGCGTATGTTCAACCTCGGACAGTAAAATTCAGTGACTAAAACTCTAACATTAACGCAGATGAAATATTAAACGAAAGTTACCTTACTGTCCTTCGAAATAGTCATCTCCCATAGCTAAACATCACTAAGTTCTGGTATACATGTCTTGAAAACTTTGCAATTTTTTAGAATGGAGTTCAAAAGCTTCGTCACGTTTCGTTGGATGTCAGGAGTATGGTCACATTTTCTTTCCTTTCAAAAGGAGCTTGGATTGGGGGAATAGGAAGAAATCTGGAGGATTAAGATCTGGCGAGTATGGTGCATGTTTCATTCGGTGTTTTGCCAAGCTTAAAACTAAACTTTAATTTGTTCTTCTGTTCATTCATTTTTTCTGTTCTCAGTTATGAAACAACGTATTAAACAAGCTCTTTGTAAAGCAAGTCTTGCACGGAACACATCTTACGTTCAACTGAAAAATGAGGGGGAAAGCAGATGGTCTAGACTTGCCTCTACGCAGGTGCAGAATTTTGTTTGCCCAGTGTTGCCAGTTCGGTCGTTCTGACTTCCTTCACTGAACTTTATTGTCAGACGATTGTTGAAATCATTCGATGCTTTTATTTCCTTTTGCGGTAGTATAAACTTATTCCGCAGCTTTAGCTTATGTGAAATTAAAAAAAAAAAGAATGAATAAATTAAAAAAACCTCTCTAGTTTAAACATGTTTTTTTGTCTGCAGTTATAGCATTGTAAAAAAATTCCATCCAAGACAGTTTTACTTGGTAAGTCATAAACATGAAATTCATTATTTTACTCAGTAGCTAGGTATTCTTTTAGGTGTAAAAGTAAATTCTGTGGCAATCCTAAGTTGCAATTGACTGAACTTTAGCTCAAGCGCCCATGTATGTATATTAACACGCTTGACATTTTTTTTAAACAGTTGTATTGAAAACTCATGTTTCCAACGTATAAAGTTAATAATGATAATCATTTGAATAATAATGAAAAAAAAAATAAAACGACGACAACGATAGTAATAATAATAATAATGATATAAATTACGGCTATGATGATGATAATATTAGCAACAATGAAAATAACTATTGCAATGGTGATGATGATAATAATGATAACAATAATGGTGAAAAATGACGTCAATGATGATGATAATGATTTTGATAATAATTAAACTATGAAAAAAAAACCAATTGCGGCGTGAACAATGTTGATGATAGCAATAATACTAATGATAATTATTTTAATCAGAACAATGATGTTGATAATAATAATGACAATGATAATAATAAACAATACTGACAACAAGGAACACGACTAGAAACAGTAATAAGGATACTAATGATGATAGCAATGATATTACGAACAATAATAGCATTATAGTCAATAATAATGGCGATGAGAATAATGATGATAATGATGAAGATAATAAAAACGATAATAATAATCTTAATAATAAAAATAATAATAAGAAAAACACGAATAATATCGATAATAACTGCTAAGAATAGAGATAATAAATAATAATTATAATAGTAGAAACAATAAGAATAGAAATAATACTAATAGAGGAAATAACCCTCATTAACCAAAATGGTCTGATATCAATCCTGTACCTGTAATTAAACGTGCAAATAAAATACATGATTGACTTATTTTGACTTCAGTTTTCATTGATAAGAACAAGTTCAAAGAGAAGAGAATGATTTAGGAAGTGCTATTGTATTTTTATGAACATACATATTTGTGCTCAAAACGCAAGTATAATTGCATAACTTTTTGTTTCGAGTGCGGAAGTGTTCTGAAAAATTTGTTAAAAGTTACTTTTGCTTTTTTTAAGGCTTAAAAATGTATTTTATTCCGACAGAGAAAAAAATAATAATGAAATTGTGATAAAATATTATTAATTGATGATAGATGGCAGCACCAAAGACTAAAAACTGCTCAGTGCTCAATAGTTGAGACGAAAGTAGTTGAAAAATTCCTTTTCTCCTTTAAATTCTCTTCTGATAAAAAAGAAAATGCCCGCAACAAACGAAACATTTTTCAAAGGTCGATCATTATAGAATTGGAATAGCAGATTTACACATTACAGATTATTGCCACGACAATTGTCGTGGCAATAATCTGTATTTATAATATCAACGACAATTGTCAATACTTCGCCCATTTCCAAGAAATATTCATGCCTGATTTTGACAAATAATGATCTAAAGATAATGAATGCATAATCCACATATAAGATACAGGACAGGTGACATGAAAAAACGTAAATTTTGAAACATGAACTGAATTGTAAGAAACATTTACCAAGAAAATTTTAATAAACATCAATTGAGTTAGTAAAATATTCATTCAATTTATTAAGCTTTAGGACTGTCATCACTTCTCCAATGTGAATTTTGAGGAACTACAGGAACTGATGTCCTTATTCTTGCGGGTATGTACAGAAACTGCGCCTTTAGGAAATTGATACTCCTATTCTCAGGAAGATTTTTAGAGGGGGTGTTGTCGTTATTTTAGGGACTATTCCACCCTTTTTTGGGGGGTTTTCATGTTACAAATGCTCTTACCCTTGTACTTTGATGTTGTACTTTTCTCGCAGACATTTTGGAGAGACTGTTGATTTTTATTTGGTTGATTTTTTGGGAATTGCTATTTTTATTCTAAGAGATTTTTTAAGAGACTGTTGCATTTATTTAGGAATTGCTGTATTTTTTGTAACGGAAGTGTTAAGGGTCTGTCGTCTTTATTTAAGAATTATTGTCCTCATTATGAGCGGCAGTTTTAGAAGAAATTTTTACCTCATTCCTATTCCTACGTATTTTTTAGGAACTTTTATCTTTATTTTGATGGAGATATTAAGTGATTGTGGTTTTTATGTAGGAACTACTTATCTTATTCTATTTGAATTTTAAGCTTGACTTCTGATGTTATTTGGAATCAGGGCCGTAACCAGATTCTTGTTTCGGAGGGGTTTTTACCAAAAATATTTTTTTGAAACATTTATATGGTTATGGGTACATTTATTTGGTTTCATATGTATTCGATTGATTTTTTGCTACAATAAATATCTAAATGGAAGAGGCTAATCTTACAAAACAACATATTGTTACATAGTAAATAAATTCCTCAATAACTACAATAAACACACAATGAGTTCGCACAATTGTTCTGTCATACTAATTTTAATTCCCCCAAAAATTGAAATAATAATAATAACAACAATATTATTTTCGTCACCAAAAAATAAATAAAAAAATAAAATAAATAATGGAAAGCATTTCTTTGGATGAAAAATTTCGGAGGGGGTTTGAACCCTATAAACCACCCCCTTGCATACGACCCTGTTTGGGATAAAAATTTTGAAAGGCTTTGTTCATGTTCTGACAGCGAGCTATTTTGCAACTAATTCCCGTTTTCTAATATGAATCTTGAATCATATTGTCCTTTAATTTTATATTATGATTAACAATTTCAGGATATAATGATGAGTCTTTTCAACATTTCAAAGCCTAAAGGCTGTTTTCCACGTTTTCATTACGCCAAATAAAGTTACCTAGATGCACAGATTAATCAACTGCTTAACATTTACCACGGTCAACCGTTGACCGTGGTAAATAACAATGCTTGAAATGTTGTCGTTCATATTTCATTAATCAGAACGACATTGAATCTTAATTTAAATCAGACATGAGACAATCAGTTGATCTCATGTCTGATTTAAAAAAAAAAAAAATGTTTAAATGTAGTTAGTTTTAATTTCTATAGAAACATGGAATTCGGTGTCAGTTGAAAGCTTTTGATTCAAATATTTTTAACATATAAAAACTAAAAAATTTATTTTTAAAAATGTTTTAGAAAACCAACTCCCATTAATGTATCTTAAAATTTATCGAGTTAAATAATGTTCTTAGACATAACAAAAACATCTTTCTGGTTCTTTCAATGATTGCCATTCCTTCCCAGAACCTGCCACTTGCGACTACAGGACCATTCCGGATCGCTTCTTCCCGTACATCGACAGGCTCTCGAGGGCCTACAGCCTAGCAGACTGTCAGCGACAGTGTGACTTGGAGGACAAGTTTGTTTGCCGTTCCCTCAACTTCGAGACGGTCGTCCGAGATTGTGCACTCAGCAGCGACGACATGATTAGTGTGCAGCCGACGCCTGACGGACTTCTGCCGAGGCCCAGCTCGATATATAGCGAGAAAGGAACGTGCGAGCAAGGTCTGTGATATCGGATGGTTGGAGAAGGGGCGCACATTGGGACACACTTTAGATAATGATTTTTAGAAATTTAATTTTCAAATCAATTTTCAATAAACTTACTTGAACATGTAATTTAGACATTTTTGTTTCAATTTAATTTTATTTTACTCCATTATTTTATTAAGTTCAATTTTCATAAAAAAAATTAAAGAGTCATTACAACGTCACAACCTGCTCCACTAGGAGGGGTACCTTGGGACACTAGCAAAAACTTTAATGAATAAAAAATACCAATCCTAATTGATTAAAAAATCTTCATTTACAAACTTACAGCCTAACAAATTTTATTAGGTTCCATATTCATTTCAAAGTTACTAATATACCGTCTTAAAAGTCCTGTTACTAAATTCATATGTTTTAGCAGCCTCTCTAATTGAAATCTTATTACTAAGAGCATTTTCTGCTGCTGTTTCAGGAGCAGGAGCCTTATTCTCAACTTTAGTTCATTCAAGCCATCATCAAATTTATTAAGTACCAATGAAATAGGCTTTTTCTGTACTGTACACTGGTGCGACAATGTCCCAACCTGCCCCCCCACTGTGTGTCCCAGTCTGCCCCACTTTGGTTGTTATTATATATAATATTTTTTTAAAGCTATGCTTAGCAGTACAAAACATTTTTTTAGCCTTTAAATTATTATGAAAGAACATGTTTTAATCCCCACATGCTCTGCTTTAAATTATTTAATTTTCTACTTGAAATTTTTAATAATGAAACTAACCAGTAACGTAACTCTGACCCTTTGAAAACAGAGAAAATTAGATTAGTGCTTATTTGTTAATGTGAGAAATTCCCAAGTACACTGAAGTCCTGCTGTCAGCTATGATGTCCTAAAAGAACTAATTTCTGTTTACAAAATTAAAGCTGAAATTTCTGTTTACAAAATTAAAGCTGAAATTATGGTGTCCGAAAGTCCGCCATGTCCCAAGGTGCCCCACCCTCTCCTATTGTTCTGTATATTCTGTACTCTGCTTGGGTGTATCACCGAGCGATACATTCAAGCAAAGTGTGTTGTTTGCGCGAGAAGTGTGTTTGCGGTTTGATCAATATTAAATAGGAATATTTAAAAGTCAGATCAATTTTATATAAAAATTTTGAATAGGGATGAGAAAAAATAAATACTTTTTAAACGCATCTCATTTTTAACGCATTAAAATACATAAATACATGAACTGTCAAACATTCAGGAGAATTTCGAATTAATTATTGTAAAATGGAGCATTAACAGTACAAAGATTTCACAGTAATTTATTTGAATTACTGGTTACACATCCTGATAACCGTCAGCTCGAAAGTTGATTCAACTAACTTGTGAAGAGGAGGCCTTAGATGCAACTACGTTTTCCTTTGAAAAATAAATTTTAAATCAAGTTGTGCAGAACGAGCGACCAGAGAGAAAAATAGCTAATGCCACACGGTACGCGAAAGCATCAATTTAACAAGTAAGCGAATTGTTCTTCAAAAATAATTATTAACGAACTTATATAATACAAACTGTAGAGGATGGGCATGTTTCTTTGTTTTCTGTGCTCAAAATAACTATTAGTTTTTACAGATCTTTCCTTTATTTCATAATTTTAGCGGTTCTTATATTTAACTGCATACTGCAAACCTTCATTCAAAATGATTTGTGTCTTTTACAGTTAGCGTTCAGTGCAACCAACAAGATATGCTGCTCACAGTTCATTTTGGACATCCATTTCATGGTAGGGTGTATGCAAAAGGAAACCCAACAGCTTGCTATATGGTGGGTACTGGACAAACCACTCTACTTTTTGCAATATCCCTGGGATCTAGATGCGGCACTCTTCTAGAAGTAAGTTTTTCTCATTATTATGAACTCATAACGTAAGCTGAAGTTAATTAAGAAAATTTGAGACTTTCTCTTTGTGATTATTTATCTCTTCCTGAGGCTGCGGGAAGTATACTTCCTTAATCAGGAGAGACTTATAGGTTTTAGGGCCAGCCGCAGTCTATTTTTGGAGGTCCCTTTCTCAATCACAGAGCTATTCAAAATATTTATCATGCGTATTTTTCTATCCCCTTCGGGACTCCTATGAAAGCGAGACCCCATTCGATTGCGGCAGTTACGACATTGTAAGTCTGCCACTGTAGCAAGTAGTTTTTTTCCAAGTCTAATGTTCAGTTTCATTTTCTCTGGATAATATGGCAGCTTTATAAGCTCAGGGACACACTCTTATCTTAGTATAAGTTTTTAAATTTTGAAGACCTACTGAATTCCTCTCCTCTAAGAGATGGGACTAAAACTTCATTTGATTACAGTTAATAGTTTAAATGAATTCATTTTCCTAAACTACTCGCAATTCAGAAAAATATTTTAATGAAATAGTACTATCCGACCACGGTTGTCGTGGAAAATTGGCAAGCTGCCAGTAAAGATGATTTAATCTGAATGAGCCGGGCAGGATAAAAGGAAAATTTTGATGAACTTATGCGTTCATTTCGAAGTGCCTCTTTCGAATTCATCAAACCTGCATCCATGAAAACTAATAGATGCGTCTGTTACCACCTGTAAACCGGTTTTTTGCCTTTCCATCTCATCGGTGGCCTAGCAGTACCAGGAAAAATCACCCTATAAACGTTACATTTATTTAAGAGCTTTGTCTCTTTCCAATCATTCTCAAACTCAAGCATGAATAGGTTAAACAAACCAAGAAATCATACCATAGTGTCATATGTCAAAAAAAAATGTGTAGGTAGCAAACAAAAGAACAGAGTAAAACATGTAAATTATTTGTCCTCGTGTAACCGTTATCGAAACATAAAGCCTTAAAGCTTGCTGATATTTTTTAGAAAAGTCGCCAAATTTGGCGTGTTGAAGAGAATAACGAAAAATATCTATCACGCGCTTTGTAGCTGGATGTGCTGCCACATAAAAACGGTGAAATCACGTGGTACCTTTAACTTATCCCCAAGTCTTTAAATTAGACACGTTCATAAAAATTCGGCCGTTTTTAGTCCTTATTTCTCTGTAACGGGGACCAGGGTAAATACGTTTTGAGTCAAAAAACATCTCAATATGTTTTTTAGATTGCTACTCATATAAACGTCTTCCATTTCTACAATGTTCGTGTGGTTCCCTTGTGAAATGAAAATGAACATTAAGATTTAATGATCTAATGTGACTAACTGTGGGTTGCTTCAAAATAAAGCTTTTTGTCGCTGCTTACATTTTAAATTGTAAACTATTCTCAGTTTGTTATTAAAGAAAATTCTAGCTAAGAAGAAATCTGCGTCAACAATTATGTTCGGGCAAATTCAAGTATTTCACAACTTAAAACTAAGTTTTTTTTTAAAAAGTAGATATCTATCGTTTTTCGTATACTTTTCTGAATGTTTCTTTCAAAGAAAGTTATAACCTTGAAACGTACTATTTTTCGGAAAAGGTTAAACCGTTCAATTCTCACTCTACTATGAGTACGTACTATTCCTCTGCTTTAACATTGGTAAACATAGCCCTTGAATTGTGCATTATAATATAAAAAAAAAAAAAAAAAACCTCTTATTTTAAAAATACTTTCAAAAAAAAAAACTTTCTCATTTACAGAAAAAGATAAAATTTCTAATTTTCTTTGCGACTATATGTGTTAAACACTGATATCTTGTCTAGATTTAAGAGTAATCAAATGAATAATAACCAAATGCATTGTGTACTTAGGGATCTGGAAGATATGCCAATGAGGTAGTGATTCAACAACATCCAGTTATAGTGACGAATATTGATAAAACTATTAAGGTTGTTTGTTCCTTCGAAACTTTAGACAGGACGGTAACCTTGGGAACTATGTTTCCTGAACAGGCACCTGGTCTTGACGTTACGTAAGTATTCTCATTTGAAACAAAGATGTAGTATTAACTAGATACACAACTGGAAACTGATTCCATGGGCAACTGTTGACCAACTAGTAAACCGACAAGCGTCCGAAAAGCGCATGTTAGCAAACAACTTTTGAAGTAGGCTATGAGGATGCAACAGCGCAGCATCCAGAGGAGACCAGTGATTGCATCCTCGTATGCGACATTTTTGGCCTTCTACTTCAAAATTCGCGCATTCAGTGGTGGTCAGTGGTTGCCGCTACGGCGCAGCGTTGTGTATCGAGTTACATTAGATATATGATTTGAAAGTTGTATTCAGTGGCGTAGCTAAGTAGGGTGGGCCGCCCTTAGCCATTCGGTTGTAACACCCGAATGTGCAAACCCCTTAAAAACATCTTAGAATTAAACAGTAACTAAAAATATTTTTGGATCGCTTTTTTTCGTGTCGTCACTACCACGCCAGGAAAGCGTTTCCGACCATGCATTGCTATGTGATTTCCCATCGTTTAGGTGTACTCTATCTGTCCTGAAAGTCTGTAAACGCTGTACTGATACACCCTGTATACTTCAAAAACACTTATTTAAATCCGTTGCATTAAAATTGATGATTTTTTTTGTTTTACTTTAAGTTCTCATGAGATTATACCATCAATATAACCCACAGGTGTCACCCATGCTAACTACGCCACTGTGTTACATAAGAGAAAAGATAACATTAGTTATTTACTAAGTCCGATCGTTCGAAATGTATTGTATGTTACATCTTATAAATCAGCCAAAAGAAACATCTATGTTAATAATTTTTAACATATTGTTTGGCATGATGTTTAGTTAAAATTGTTTAACATAACTACTGGAAAGACTGAAAGTATTGTTTTGTATACTATAAAAAATTTCTGCTTGCTAAAGTATATGTTTGAAGGATTTTATGTACGGAGATAAAAATAAGATTTTAAATGCGTCCTAAATTCAGACCCCAAATTAATATCCAATGCATGAGTTTATTTCCAACCCAGATAACAATTATCGAAAAGCTGCTGCTGTGACAGGTTGTGGTTACCTATTATGTTGACCAAAAGTAATTATCCCAAGAATTTTCCATGGGTAAAGACGTGGACTTATTAAATTTTTTTTATATATTTATTTTACTATCCTTATAAATAATGAAAAGTCATCAATTTTACTTAGTACAGAATAGTTTTTGGTACGTGATTTGCTCTCATTGCGGATCTGCGTTTCCTTACATCGAAGAAAAAAGTTTGTTTTGTTCAGGTTTCTATGAAAATTTGGTCTTAAAACAAAAATGTAGTTTCTTGCTCGTTTTGTTAAGTATTTGAATGAAATCATATTTTTGAAAGCAAAATAAAGTCATCTGAATAATCCTTATTCACCTTCAAGTTGAACTTTTGGTAACTCTCTGTAACATTACTTACATGTTTCACTTTTTGAAAAGCAAATGCACGAATTTCATAATGAATTTTTTGAATCTTTGCCGAAATATATTAACTGTTGACGCTTACTTGGTATTATTCAAGGTTTTATCATATTGGATAAAACTGAATGCAAACGTCACTTAAAATTGATAAAAGTATTCGTGTGACAAATGTGCAGTAAATTTTCTGTATTTTTTAATTTTTACCTTATGAAGATGTAGATTAAAATAAGAAGGTGTAGGTTGATAGATTTGTTTATGCCTCCTGCTTGTGATAATTTTCAAACTTCTTGTTTAATTTTGTTTACTGTAGTTATTATTGGACTTTATTAGGATTTTCTTAATTTTTATTGGAATTCTATTGAGAAATTTTCTTTTGGCTAGAAAAAGTCAAAAAATATTTTGAGGTATTTTGATTTATTTATTGTTTTGCATTGCGGTTACAAAATTATTGCTAATTTGATTTTTAGCTCCAATCTTTAGGTTACTATTGTCTGAGTTCAAAAACTTGTGTTGCCTCTTTTCACCAGATATTTGTTTTTATAAAATGGAGCATAATTCAAGAAACACATGCATTTTTAATGAAGATTTTCTGAAAATATTTCTGGAACACAAGTTATTTATTTAGAGCAGCAGAGATGTAGTAGACTTCTACACTGTCCTTCTAAAAAATAAGGAATTGCAGATTTACAAATATTTTATACTCTTCTTTCCTTTTACATTCGGATATTCTTTCTGACTTATCACTCAGGTTCTTATACTGAGTTTTTTTCCCTTACAGTGAGAGAGGAAGTGAGTGATAGGTAAAAAATCAATGATTTTTTTTCCATGAATAAAAACATATTCATGAAAAATATCTTATGAACGACATTTATTTATTTATTTATGTTTTTTTATTGAGTTGAAAATATTTTATTCTTCTCCATTTATATTAGATTTTAAAGCAATTTTGTTGCCGTTAGGAAGGAATTTATTTGAAAAAAATGTGTTTGGTTTTACATGTGATAGTTTCGTTCTTTATCCCATTTGAGTTAGAATTAGTAGAAATGTATCTTATTTGACGAAGTCCGTTTTTCGTTCTTGGAATTTTTAAAGTCAAAACAAATGATAGTAAGACACCTGAACATATATCAGTCTATCTAAATACAATTAGTCTCTCCTAGAAAGTAAGGTATTTAACAGTTACTATATTGTCTGAATTCAAGGTCTTTGATGGCCATCCTTAAGTACTTTTCATGTAACTTGTTGACTTTTTCTCTTTTATTTTGTCATTGTAATTATTGTCTTATTTGAATGAGAACAAAGAGAGATAGTTCTGTTGGATAAAATTATTTAATGGAGTGAGAGGCATGTTACTGTAAAAAAAACAATAAATAAAATAAATAAATAACTATATTTGATTTCGTTGGTGAATTTTTTTTTCTTCTATAGTCATCCTTTAGACATGTTGAACATAAAAATAGAATTTGGCAGAACTTTCGCATTTCTGAAACTTGTGCGTTGTCTTTTCATTTTGTTTTAAAGAGTCGAAAAGCGGCTTTGACATTTCTTCCTTTTAGAAGCTTATTCAGTGCTTTTATTTTTGCTTTTATATTTTGCAGTCCTGTGGAAAAAGTCGAAAGCAGACTTTTTCTAAAACATTCCTATCTTTGAGTTTTGCTTACTTTTTTCTATTTGCAAGTCTGCTTCGAAAGTGAGAAATGGACTTCGGCAGAATCTTTTGCTCCTTGGCTTTTTATTCAATGAGTTATGCTTAGATTTGTGTTCAGTTTGGCATTCCTTTTGAAGAAATGAAAAAATGTTTTGTTAATTATATTTTAAAAACTACTTTCTTAAGCTAATGCCCCAGCTTTTGCTCTTGCGTTTTGTTTTAAATGACTGTAGTAAAAGTCTTTGATGGAGTTTACATGAAACTTCTTGCTTTTAGAACTTACTCATTGACTTACACAAGACCGTATTTTGCAAAGTTATTAAAAAAATCTAAAAAACGTTGTTGGAATTTTTAGCGAACGCATGCATTAGCTGTGGTTTCAATTTAGATTTAGAAATCCGTTCACTGACGTTTGCTGAAGTTTTCAGGAAATACTTCTGTGCTTGGATCTTGTTTTTTAATTTTTTTAAATCATAGACGAAATTGAAGAGTGTTGTACTTCCAGCAAATTTTTCTTTTTTCACATTGCAACTAAGGATGGGTTTCAGCCTACTTCAAAATCCTCTTTCTGATGGCTACGTCTTTAACTATTTTCCCCTCAATTGCTGATCTGGTGGTTTTCATGATTTGAAGATGCATCGTCTAGCCCAGTTGGTCCTTTTGGTTTTCCTTTCGGCATATTCAACATTGGCTTAAAATATAAGAGCTCGATTACCAGCAGGTCTACGTCTTTATGGCAGATCCAGGATAATCGTTCTGCTTTAATTCATTTCACTATGTTGCTGTTTTTAACAGTATTTCTGTTTCCAAATTTAATCATTTTCTCCTCATTTAGTTGGATTGATCCGCAAATCTTTCTCATCATTTTTCGCCCGAATATTTACAAGTGAACAATATTTTTTATGTCAAGGTCTAGTTTTCACAGCCATATGCCATTACAGGTCGGGCAACTGTTTTATGTATTTTTAACATGATTGTTTTAAAGCTCAGTTTGTTGCTTACAAGGTATCGATTCTCAAAAAGCATCTTTTTGAAATTTTGCACAAAATGTTTTCTGAGATTGGGTAAATTTCTTTCGTTATAGTTTTCCGGAAATTTTCCTGCTTAAATTTGGTTCATTAGCATTTGCAATTCTATATCGTTAATAGATGGAAAAGCTTGAAAAGGAATGAATTTCTTTTCACCTTTCGCTATTGCCTAGCAAATAAATTTAATTTACCTGATCAAAAAGTCTTTTTGAAGGTAATTTTTTTTTTTTAATATTGTTTAGGACTAGGTTCCCCCCACCAGTGACGGCCATCGTGACGAACACTGCGCCTCCTCCTAATGTTGTGATGCGGGTTCTGGACAGGACTGGACGCGACGCTGGAGTCGTCGGGCTTGGAGATGAACTCATGCTGCGGATAGAACTCAAAGACCAAGCCAGTAATTATGTTAGAATTCTAACGTATGATACGAATTAGTTCAAAAACTTTTTGATTAGTATCTTCACACGTAAAGTTCTAGGAGAACTTTTGGATAAGTGGCGACCAATAATTTTTACCGTGACAGCAGAAGAAAATCATTTTGCCTTGTTTACGCTGTTAGTGCAAAGATTTTTGTGGAATGTTGCCCCAAACGGTGGTGCTAATTTGCCGGCTGCATACGGTAGTGTATAATTTTAAGAAATTTTGGTGCAAAGTACGGAATGTTTATCGCTTACTTGTGTATGTTGCAGCAATATGTGGTAGAATCAATGCACCATCCTTTGGAGCCAACAAATCGCAAGATCTCTCTCGATAACAAACTCGAAATGACTTTTATGTTTGGTAAAAAAGGAACAGTAAATGGTATGATGGTGTGATTGGCTTATTTTAAGGGTACATTTGAGGGTTTGAAAGTAATAGCACATAATTATGAAAATGAAAATAACAAAAACAGAGATCTAAATACGCAAAGTAACTAAAAGAAAGCCCCCCTTAATCAATTCAACCAAAGTTTTAGACATTGTTGTTTGAAGGTACGGGCTGGAGGTTGTGATGATTTAAAACAACGCAAAGCTCACGGTTACGGTTAGAGCGAGATAATTTGGAAATTTTCGATAACAACATTCATTTTCTTTTTTCTCAAGTTGATCCACTTGCAGAAAAATCACAAGCAGCTTTGAATCGACTAGCGTGTGACACTAGCGCAGTCAGAAATACCTTCTAGATGATTTTTTTTTTTGATTAAAAATACCTTCTGAAGGGAATGTTTTGATTAAAAACACCTTCTGAAAGTTTTTTTCGATCAAAACAGTCCTTTCACATGCATGAACTACTGCATCAGAATTTGCATTTATGTTCAAATCAATGGCCCTGGGTGGTGTTTTCACCCCCTCCCCTCCTTTCGTTGCACCACTGGCGTGTGACGAATACCCCACTACTTTTTAGAGGTTTTTCCACAAGAAATGCTTTGCATGTGGTGTTTTGTGATTGGTGCTTTTCTACATAGCAATGGAGTAACTTAACTAACAAAACTGAAGTAACATTATGATCGATGCGTAACTTTACACCAGTTTTATCAGTTGAGTTACTCCATTAGTATGCAGGCAGCTAGCTGCCACCGCTTTTACACGGAGTAAGGTTACACATTTTTTTTACAGTGTGTGAGTTATGCTAAGGACGTCAACGCTACTCCTTTCTCGTGTTGTCATGAGATCTTTTTGATACTCGTCTGCAAATGCTTTAAGTTAGTAATTTTCGCTACACTCCAACTGTTTCAAATGAGGTGATTAAATCCCAGAATAAAAAAATGCGTATTGCCATTTTAAAACTTTTAAATCCTCTTACTGCGCCAATAATCTGGCTAAACATGGAAGAAGGCTAACATTACACCGCTCTTCAAGAAAGAGTCTAAATGGAGTGCGGGAAATTATAAACCTGTGAGTCTAACTTCGGTGGTTCGCAAAATGTTTGAAACATTGATAAAAATTAAGATAGTAAATTTTTTTGAGACTAATAATCTATTGACTAGTTTTCAGTACAGTTTCAGGAAAGGTAAATCTTGTGCAACTAATTTATTACATTTCTATGATAAAGTTACCATGGCTTTGAACAATAAGAAGCCTGTAGATGTTGTTTGCATTGATTTTCAAAAAGCTTTCGATAAGGTACCGCATGTTGCTCTACTTAGCAAATTAGCTGATATAGGAATAGGAGGGAAAACTTTCATTTGAGTAAAAAACTGGTTGACCGGAAGGAAAGAAAGGGTAGTTGTAAGGGGAAATTATTCTAATTGGAGTGATGTTTTAAGCGGGGTTCCTCAACGATCAGTGTTAGGGCCTGTTTTGTTCATTATTTTTATGAACGATATTTATAAAACTATTTCTGGGAACATGAATTGTTTTGCTGATGATTTCAAAGTTATGGGGAGTGTAGAAAATGAAGAACAAGCAAATCAGCTGCAAGAGGATCTAGATCATGTTACGGAGTGGGCTGATAAATGGGGTATGTCTGTTAATGTTGGGAAATATCAATTGCTACATTTAGGTCATGGAAATAAGTGTACGAGTTATGATTTGCAAGGTTTAGTCATTAGTCAGGCAGAAAAAGTTACTGATCTGGGCGTCTTAATAAGTCAGGATTTCAAGTTCATCCAACAGTGTAGCATAGCTAGTAACAAAGCCAATAAGATGCTTGGGTTTATCAATAGATCTATTTCAAACAAATCTAAAGAAGTTCTTCTGCCCTAATATAGAAGTTTGGTAAGACCTCATTTGGAGTATGCTGTTCAGTTTTGGTCTCCTAATCTTAAGAAAGATATTAATGTATTGGAAAATGTTTAAAGGCGGGCTACAAGGCTAATAAATGAACTTTCTCATTTAGACTATGATTCCAGGCTTAGAAGGCTAAAAATGTACCGTCTTGAGCAAAGAAGAGACCGAGGGGACATGATTCAGTTGTTTAAATTTATTAAAATGAAAGATGTTACGGGGTTGAAGTTTAGCACTGAAAACAGGACAAGGGGTCATTGTTTTAGGCTATTTAAATCTCAGGCTAACATGGATATTAGGAAAAATTATTATTATAGCAGGGTAGTGGAACCTTGGAACAGCCTACCAGAAGAGATGGTAATGAGCACGGGAGTAGATAGTTTAAGAGGGCCATTGGGGATCTTCACTGGGGATTGTAAATTGACTAGGACCAGTCTAGCTGGGCCCAGAGTCTGTTGCTGGTCGTCACTTTTGTATTTGTATTTGTATAATCGTGACCTTTGCGTTCTTTAAGATCATCACAATTACCTGCGCATATTTTCAAACAACCATACCTAAAATTTTGGTTGAATTGGTTAAGCGAATAGGCCGCTAAAAGCCCATATACAGGGAAGTTTCTTTTGGACCAGCCAGAAACTACACAAGGCTATTCTGAACAGATACTTTAACTTAGCAATAAATTATTTGATAAAAAGAATTAGCGGAACGAACCTTAGAGCAAGAATTAGTAAATGGAGGGAGCAAGTCCAATTACTGTCTTAGCAAAACCTGAGGCAAAGACCCTAAGTTACTTGATTCAACAACGACATATGGCTGACATGTTTTGCGTGAAACCAGCAAAAGAAACCTGATTTCTCTCAACGCTTTGTTTTAAAATATATCATGTTACTTGGGGTCTTTGCTTCACGAATGAAAGTCTTCCCGTCCTCCCATTTTATCTCTTCTCATTGGTTTTAACTATTAGGTTGAAATATTCATTTTAATTTTAAAATTTATGTGAAACTTTTCCGTAAATTCAAGTGAAGACGAAAAGTAATAGCTAATAAAGATCTATTTTCTGAAAAACATTTGTATCTTTCTAACATTTTTTTCCTAAAATTGTAAGGAATAAATTGGAGGCAATAACCTAAAAGTTCTATCCATGATCAATACACGTCCACGCAACTTTATGCTCTCTAATTTTTGTCTTTATTTTCAGGCAATTTAGCAATATTTGCCCGCAACCTATATGCGCGCAGCAAGAACGGAGAGTCTCTTTTCTTGATAGACAGCACTGGGTAAGGAAAATGCTTTAAATCCAATTTTCTTCACTTTTTCAAAGGAATTTTTGCCAAAACTATTTCCTACCCTTTAAAAAAAATCTTCTTCTTCAAAAAACTGGGTAAAATAGCGATAGTATTTTATTTCACGCCTTGTGTTTGTTTATTTCATGTACTTCTACTGCAGTTTTTATGTACGTACTAGTTGCGTCACTCGGCTTTGCACGGTCTACTTCTAAAATAAAAGTTTTGTTAAGTGACGCATGTTCAACAATCGGAATTAAAAAAAAAAAAAAATCAGTAAAATTTTGCGGCTCATTTCGGAAAAATAACCAAAAAGAAATAAAAATTCCTTCGTTTTAAATCTCCTGATTACGGGATAAGCCTCAAAACAAAAGCCAGATTTTTATTTATTCATATTCGAGAAAAAAATGGCAACAGATCTTTCATTTAATGATTTTCTTCACGCTACAAATTTTAATAAAAGCATTGTTACGTAAACATGAGATGAAGCACTGAATAATAATTTGAATGGAGGAAAGCCTTCGAAAATTAGGGATTCTATGTCGAAATCTAAGTATCATAATTACTAGTTCTTAATTCGCAACTCCAACAAACAATAGGGGGCGCTGCAGTCACTGTCTAATGGCAAATGAAAAAACTAAAACAAACGCACGCTGTAACGTATAAATTGCTTCTAAACTTAGGAAATGAGAGAAATTTTTGTTCGCATGCATGATTTTTTGTTCTTTATTCATTTGAAAAGATTTTTCAAAGTCTTTTGGTTATCCTGACCCATGAAGAAAGAGATTAGAAATCAAAAAGTATTACGAAAGTAAAAAATTAATGCAGAACACACAGTAAGTTGTTCTGAAGCAGCCATTTTCAGGATGTTGAATTCGGAATTCATAAATTTTTGGTTCGCTTCGAAAGCATTTTCATTTTGTACCGTTTTTTCTATACCTTAGTACATATTATGTCCAGTTTCGTGACATTTCCGGCATTTGTTGACATTTTTGTCACATAGTGCACATACGTGACATACTGTCAAGAGTTACATTTAACACTAGATAATTTATTTCTATGACTATATGATTGGATATCAAAAGAAATCATCATGCATTTAATTCATTCGTCATGGAAATGATTTAACTGATATGCGAAATCTTGTCAAGGTACATTGTTCTTTCACACAATTTTAAAACCATAACCCTATAAACAGCTTTTTGGCGAAACTCTTCCAACGATAATGAGTTTTTGCAGAGCAATAAAGTAAGGTTAGCACGATATTTTAGCGATAAAAATTCCAAACTTTTACTTTTTATTGTTCAAATTCTTAGCGTTCTTTCTGGATTTTTCAATCTGTTCTGCGATAAATATTTTCAAGAAAATTTATTTGCATACTGTCCATTTCAGTTGGATGCTGTAGTAACAAAGGTTATTTAAATCATTTATGTGGAATTAGGTTAAGGAACAGAGTAATTTTTCAGCATGGCCCTAGTGTCCAGTCAATGTTAAGTCCGCTTTTTTTCATCGAATTGAAAAACTGATATTTATTCAAATTCACTCAGAACAAGATAAATAAAATGTGTACTCACAGTTTATATCAGATATTTTTTATGTTACGCTGTTGCGAATGACGATTCCAAATGATGAATTACGCAAATAAAAAAATACACGTAACAAACACTTTGTTTTGCCCAAAATGAACACATGGAACGCAATGTTTTAGTTTTTCCGGCAGTTTTGTAAATATCCGCAAGGTAGCGTATTCGAGCTCTGGAGTTGCGAAATGATGCCTCCTCTAATTATTATCAGAGGATTATGTTAAATAGCCAAATATAAAGACCATTGTTGAATGTCTCTCCACTTGGGAGATCTCTCCATTTGTGAGTGCCTCTTCGCTTGTAAGTTGGCGTTGGCTGTTAGTTGCCATAGTTACCATATTTAATTTTTGCTTTTTTCTGTTGTCCTAAAGACGTGAATAAAAGTTTTCAAATGGTCCGTCGATGATTTTATTAATGTTGCCTGTGCAACAACCAGAAAATTACGAATTTATCGATACCTGGTTCAATGGTCAGTTTACTGGCGTTCGGGAGAAGTAACTCGGACATAAATAGATAGATAGATAGATTGTAGATCGATATATAGGTACATACACTCAATTTTTTAATTATGTAAATTGCATGTAATTTTAAATGTATTTTAAACTGAGTAGATATTTTGTATTAGTATCATTAAAAATTTAAAGTAACGTCGAAGACTTAGGATAAAAAAAAGTTACATTTTGCAGTTATCAATGCTAGATGAAAGAATGGTCATTGCGGAGTGATAAAGCTTCCTTATGTCAATACGGTTTAGTTTCATAACAAAAAACATGGATAATTTTCAGTATGATAACTAAGATGATATACTATAGCACTGTTTTCCAGTTACGAATACTTACGACATTAGTGCTCCAAGAAGCATTGCTAAAGGCTCTATGAAAAATATTAACAGAAATTCTCTGTCTTTTTAAAGTAATACACTGAGTAGTGTATAGTGACAGTTTTTTTTTTTTTTTTTGGAAAAGGGACTTCAAATTAATATACCTCATTTTCTCAGCAAGAAAACCCATATGGTTTCATGTTGGGAAAGAACAATCATATAACACAGAATTGGTACGTATTTGTCCTTGATCCTACTTTTCAGGAGCCGGTGTGCATCCCTGAATGCTGCTTTCCTCAGCTTTGTCCTCATTGGTACTCATTTTGAGGTGTCCCTACGCCGGCATGAAATCCTCCCCCCACCCCTGTTTTGCAGTTTTAATCATATCCTTTGATTCTTTAAAAGGGGGAAGGGGAGATTTCAAATGTCGGTGAAACTGGAGATGAACCCGTTTTGGAGAAGAAAAATCTGCATAAATTGATCTTTAAATAACTTTTTCGCAACGTTTCAGGAAAAGATGAAAAAAAAGAGTAATGCAAAAAAAAAAAAAAAAAAAAAGAGAAAAGTGAACACCTCGTAGAACTATGTGTCTAAAAACGTTGTTACTGATAGTAATAGCTCTTTTAGTTTACCTAATGAGAGAAACATAAACATCTTTCGGTTTTCTCATTCAATTATCAAGTATTTTTTCTATTTTCATTGTTACGTGTTAGAAACACTGTAAGATATTTAAAAACAAAAAACACGGCATTGAATGTTTATACGTGATTACAACTCCTCAAATTATAAATGATGAAGTAATTTATTTGAAGAACAACTTAAGTAACATAAACTCCATAAATGTTTATGTTCCCTAAGGAACCTTTTCCCAGTAGAAAAGTTCAAATGTTTTACAAAAATTCACTTTTCTATGTATTGAAGTAGGGGTTCTTTATCGCAACTGAGTATGGCTTTCAAGTTTCCTGGTATTGTAAATAATAATTTCTATGAAATCAAAAGAACTATCAAACAAAAATACATAAAAACATCATGCGTCCGTACCAAAATACTTCACTTGAACGAGTAAAACATTGAACAAGTGATTTTTCTTAATTTAAATAAGAATTAAGGAATAGGAATGTGAAATTGCTGCTTCAGAAAAAAAAATAAAATAAAAGTATAAACAGAAGTATTCTTATGCCAGAATGATTTTTTTCATAAAATATTCAGATTCTCACGTCTGTTTTTTCAAATCTTTTAGATGCCCTACAGACCCAAGTATCTTTCCAGCTTTGAACCTAGACGCCCGAGACAGGAAATCCCTTTTCGCCAATTTCAAAGCTTTCCGCTTTCCTTCTACAGGCCTCGTCAACTTCGAAGTACAAATCCGTTTCTGCCAAGACCAATGTAAAACGGTACGTGAACTGCGTATATATCCATAACATCTATGGTGCTTGTAACGTATTATGTATGGTGTATGTATCGCATTATGCATAGTGCATGCAGCGCATTGTGTATGGTGCATGTATATCGTTATATATGATGTATGTATTGCATTATGTATGGTACATTTATCGCATTATGTATGGTGCATGCATCGCATTATGTATGGTACATGTATGTCATTATGTATGGTGTATGTATTGCATTATGTATGGTACATGTATCGCATTATGTATGGTGCGCATTATGCGGTGCATGCATCGCATTATGTATAGTGAATTAAGCGCATTATGTATGGTGCATGTATATCATTATGTATGGTGTATGTATTGCATTATATATGGTATATGTATCGCATTATGTATGTTGCATGCATCGTATTATGTATGGTGTATGTATTGCATTATGTATGGTACATGTATCGCATTATGTATGGTACATGCATCGCATTATGTATAGTGCATTAAGCGCATTATGTATGGTGCATGTATATAATTATGTATGGTGTATGTATTGCATTATATATGGTATATGTATCGCATAATGTACGTTGCATGCATCGTATTATGTATGGTGCATGTAGCGCATTATGTATGGTGCATGTAGTACCGATTATGTATGATAGTAGCTATATATTAGTTTGTTACCTGTAGTTGAAGAATAAATCAAGTAATTTTTAAGTTCGTCACTGCTTCATTATAGCTATTAGCAGAATATGCTTTTGTATCATAATACGCAGTTTAAATTCAAAATAGATATAGATATCATCATGCAATTTCAACGTAGTAACTTTGATAATAACTAATTAATTGAAAGCTAAATTACGAGTATTTTTACGTTTAGATTAAAACACTTGCATTTTTACTTTTTTAGGTGCGCTGTTCTAACAACGTAGAATCCTATGGAAGGAAAAAGAGAGATATTGACAATTTGCCAGTAAGTGATGAATCTACCTCATTATCCTCAAGTGCTTCAGCAAAAAATTCAACAGAACTACCACCGACACCAAATATGGAAAGTCATGAATCTCATAAGGCACACATTACTCCTTCATTCATGGATGGCAACTCTGTTAATAATCGCTCTGTGCTGTCAAATGTGACCCAAGTGTTTGGAACATTTAGAGTGATCAGTTCGACCGCTTCGCCATTCATGGGTAACGGAGTAGATGCAGCTCGAATGATGCAGAACAATTGGTGGAATGTTCAGGACAATTACCGATACAGACATCCCATGAATTACAATTTCAGTTATAGTAATCCTATGACTTATATTGATCCTTCAATCCATTTTCGTCAACGAGGTTTGATAAATGGTTGGCAGTCTGCTCCTGGTATGGCAGACAGGTGGCGATATCAAACTGCAGTCGCAATGGACACTGGCGTTAGCAATGAACTTCATCTTAATTCTACTAATAGAGGTAGACTAGGTGGTGATCGAACTACTCACGACACCAGAACTACGAGTAATCCGCGAATGTCAAAACATACTCCAAAAGCTAATAGTTTATTTACTCCTGTTAATTATCGTCCCACGTACGCTAACTCTAATAATAGATTTACTTCCAGTTATAATCAAGATTTAAGCCATAGCTATCATTCACAAGGTCGACACAATACTAACTCTAGGAATGTGGCTTCAACTTCAAACAGTGGAACTTCAAGAGATGCTGTCAGCAGGAAGCCATTTAGGACTACTGCTCAACAGCAGCGGAGACTAACTCCTGACAGATACTATGCTTACAATTCAAGTCCACCAGCTAAGAAGCAAAATGAAAGTGCAACTCGGCGGTCACAGAAACCGTCCCCATTGAACACAGGACCAACACCTCCATCTTCACTTACCACGCCGGAACTGATTATTTCGACAATGGTTCCTGTGCCGGATGAACTGCCCTTGCACCTTGCAATAATGGTTGGTGAAGATCCTGGAGTTGATGTCTCCAACTGGAAAACAAACACGAAAAATATTAATCCTACAGGTAGGACTTTGTAAATGTAATACAATGTACTCCATTTTAAGAATGTGATAAAAAGTTACTTCGTATATTTAACATTTCTAAAGTCATTTACGCCTTATTATGTTCACCAAAATATCTTACTCCATACTATAGTCTAGTTCTCGTGGGAAAGCAAATAGATTGACACTCTTGAATATGTTTTTTAAAAAATTAAGGGCTGCCCATAAATTTGTACTGCAAAACCAGACCAACTTACTTTCTAAAATTGCATTTTCCATTTATAAGGACAATGTATGCAAATGTAGAAACCTTATTCTGCATCGAGTCCTATAGACGTAATTAAAAAAAATCTTTTGTATAATAAACAAGTGTTAAAAGAGCGCAAGCCCCATCCTTTGTATATGCATCAGGCAGAAGGTTTTTCACTCCTCTGCAAAGTAGCGATTATGTGACTTACTCGTTATGTGTCTGACTCTGAGGTATAGAAATGATGTCATACTTTATCGGAATTAATTGTCACAAAAAGTCACACTTTACCTTTCCCCCTCCCCCTTTGCATGCGTCTCGCTATTTTTCACAAACCTATTCTTCTAAAAAATGCGTTAAGTCACACTTTTTATTACACCTTCCTTCTCTTTTGGCACAAACTGTCAAAATTTTACGAACCCTCCTCCCTCTCAAAGCAGCGCGTCGTATGTTGACAGGCCCTTATTAGTCTTTTAACTGTACTTTACATACTACTAGTATTTTACAATTGGTTTCATACTGAGCAGATTAGTTTTCTATTGCGTACAGAAATTTTAATTATTTATTTTAAAGCATATTTATCTATATGTTTTATATCGACATCTATCAAACTGTGATGCCTGAACTAATACTTCTTCATAGAAAACTGTTAGTTACTAGATTTAAATTTCATTATGTATTCGGCAAACATAACTTAAAAACCTTATTTTCAGCAGAGGTAATAACCTAGGGTTAATTTTGGGTGAAAAAAAAGCAATTTTACCATAAAAAAGAATTTATCGAATCTAAAGCTACCACTTTTGACATTAACTAAGCATAATAGGCACTCCGTATTTTACTAACCACAAAAACTTTTATCGATATTGCACCAATAGTTCAAGGAATTTTAGTCACTAAGTGTTAAGGAATTTTCTGATGGATAGGGCATCGCATGGGAAAATACATATTCGTTATCATTCAATTTCGCTTTGATAAAGTTATCAGGAAATTTATTTTTTGTGCAATCACGAATAGCTTATTGTTTTCACTCGACCGTTGAAGGACGTCCACGTCCATTTACTTTTGTTTTTCTATGCTTATGTTGCAATCATTTATGTGCCTCGGAATCAAATTATTTATAAACGATCTTCTCAACACAATCCCTTTTACACGAAAACAGTATGCAGCACCCAAAATCCAGCATCCAGCCCCTGGCATTTATTTGAATTTCGACGTTTTAAAATTAAACTATGAATGCGATAAAAGCGATTAGTGGAAACAAAAAACCCAACGCAATTCGTGATTGCGAAAAGCATAACTTGAATTCAGGAATAGAAAAAAAAAGATTTTTTTGAGGGTACAAATCTTAGTTTACGTACGAAATTTTTCTTTTGGTTTTAATATATACCCAAAAAAAAAAAAAAATAAAAAAAGAAAGAAAAAAGGGAGAGAGAGAGAGAGAGAGAAGAGGCTTTTGCGTGTGTGTTGACTACAAAGGTGCATTTTAATTTTAAAAAATCAACGGCGAGCAATTTTATTTCAGTAATACATCAGTAAATTAAATTTTACGGAGTAGTATCGTTTTTGCAAAGCAAAATGATACAAATCAGTTTTTTCATTTAAATATTGGTTGAAAGATTCAGAAATGAAAATCCTGTACTAAATTATCGACATTTGTTTAAATAGTTAACAGGTCAAATAGTTAATATTCTATGTTTGAGAAAATAGTCCTTAAAATCGTGGATCCACTTTTATTCTTTTTTAACGGATCAACCAATAAAAGAGCTGTAAAATATATTATTAGTACACTTATTTAAAAGGAATGCTTAGTCTTTTCTGCAACATTAAACATTCATTTGCTCCGGTCCTTTAACATTATGAATATTTCAAATAGTTAAAATTTTATAGCCATCATTAAATGCAAGAGGTATTTATCTCCATCCACACGAAAACGTGCTGGAGGGCACTTAGCTAAACATTAGCAACTAACCCGATTCAACAAAAGACTTCAAAATCCACAAACTCCGATGTCGCAGGAACTTTTCAGAACTTTTTAAAGAAAAACTTGAGAAGAAGACGAAGATAGATTCAGTCACTTCTTGTCTTGTTTTCACAAGAACAACTTCCGTTGACTGGAAGGACTTAATTACGCCGCTATCAAATTACTGAAGAAGCTTTTGAGGCGGTCGCATTCTTAGCGTCTTTTGTTGGAAGTGAGGGCCCACTTGCTGCCACTCAAAATGCGTATTAAAGCCCCGAGGAAATCTCTTCCCACTCCTTTCTGCGCTTCTCAAAAATGTGCCTTAACGAGGCAAAAATTTACCGGCGAAGATCCTTAAAGACGTCTGATTTCACGAATTGTATTAAGGAATAATGGTGTGGTTTCTGTTCGTCGATCGAACTATTTAGGAGGACTATATATATACACCTCATAACTATTACATCAGTATAAAATTATAACTAAGGTTTAAACTATTTAACCTTATAATTTGACTTTAGAAAATGGGGAATTTTCCGGGTCCTTATAATTTGTTTAGAACATATTAATATGTCTCAACAACTTAGGAGATGATACTGGTTATGTGTCAGATGAATTCACTTCTTTCTAATTTTCTCGTCAGGGAATGACAAAATATTCGAGATAACAACTGCACAGGGGAGCCCCGGTGCAAATATGCAATAATCGGCATATTTTTTTTGACGATTTGGCAAATTTGGCGGTAAAATTGCAAGATTGGTACTTTTAAAGGGCCCAGATGTCTCTTTTCGTTAGATGATCTTATGGGTGCATTCCTGTGTTTTATCATTCGGAGAATTTTGGGATACACACACACACACACACACACACACACACACACACACACACACACACACACACACATATATATATATATATATATACATACATGCAAAAATGAATTTTTGAGATACTTGAAAAAAAAAAAAAAAAAAAAAAAACACGTTTTGGATTCCATATTAACAATAGTAAAAAGTTGGAATTTGACGGCGTTTTTTTTTTTTTTTTTTTTTTTTTTAATGTTTTTAGACATTTATCACTCAAGATTTTATTATTTTACAATTGTCAGGCTTTAACAAACAATATGTACAGGTAGTTATCAAAATAATGGAAACACTTGGAAATTTTTTTTTGGGAAATCGCTACTATGCTGTAAATGTTCTGTTTGTAAAGGTGTCCTTCTAACTATAATCGCTCACACTGGTGACTCTATGTGGTGATTGAGTTTTGTGGTCACTTTTGCTGCTGTTGTTCGCTTTTAAGATATTACAACTCACTTCAATACTCGTCGGTTTATTTCACTAAGCTTCTCTTTCCGCAAACTATTTTGCTTTGCCGAACTTGTCTTACCGCGCTGTGTGTCTGCTGTCATGACTTTAGATACTGCACTTTTAGATGCGCCAAAAAGTTGAAATGTTTTAATTACACTTGCTTCTGCTACACTCGCTCCAACAATTTGATCTCTTTAAAAATTTGAGAGGTCCGACATTTCACGTGCTTGAAAAAAATCCAAGACTTCTAGAACTTCCGTTAAACCACCAAATAGTATTAGAATATGTACATTGCTATTTATAAAAAAAACAGATACCTAATTTTATTCTTTATTACATAGAAAGTGTATTCAAAAATGTCACTTTTATTCTCAGGTGTTTCCATTATTTTGATAACTACTTGTATGTTTAAGGCTAATAGATTCAAGAATAGTAGTGAAGATTATAAATTTTTCCTTTTCAATTTTTTACTTTACATTCATAATTTTACTCGCATTAGTGTTATATTTGCTGCTTTTTACACATAAATGGCGGCATAGCATATTAACTGTGTTTGTTTGTGCTTGTGGTTTAGTTTTAGGACAAAGGTGTCTAAATTTTGTCCGATGTGGCTTGTAAACTTGATTGTTTTCTTTCGAAGTTATTGTTAGGAATTTAAAACTTTTTAGTTGAAAGTATTGCTAGTATTGTCTTAATTAAGTTGATTTCTTATTTTACTGTCATGTTTTCCGCAAATGTTTCCTAATTTTTTTCTACTTATTTAATTTAATTAGTTTACTTTTAGTTTTCTGTAACATAGTTTTAAATATTTAACCTTTAAATATTTTGAACTCTTTCTACTATCAGAGTTTTTTTCAATTCAGGATTTTCTAAGTTTCTTCTTTTACTATTGACGTGGCCCTTTTCTACTTTCTTATACGACAGGGAGAGTTCGTACTATAATGCCCTTTTAATCGGGCTATGCTGTCTCAAATCAACATGACCAGTCACGTTAATAAACATGTTGTCCAGTTGTTCAATTTACATACTTATGGCTTTATATAATTTGACTTTTAAACTCATATGTATAAGTGTGCGGGATGAAAAAAACTGACAAAACTGACAAAACTGTGCTTATGTAATTGAGAAATTTCGAAAAACCTGTATGAACTTGATTAGTTCGGTGTTGCAGGTGCAGGGGCGTCCCGTTGTAGGACATGGGAGGTCACTCTGGCCTCTGAAATATTTCCTTAATCAGCATATTTTATTTGAGGATTCAGCACATTTGGAGGTGCAATTGCAATATTGCAATTATTGAATGCCCGAATGTCCCTTTTCGTTAGATGTACTTATGTGCGCATAACCATATATTATCATTCGGAGAATGGCGTGGTTTCCTTCATCCAAAAGTACTACTTTTAGTCACTGAAATTGATGGAATGAGTAAAAAAATAACATGAACCCAGAAAATACTTTCATTTTCCCAACAGTTATTTTTTAATTAATTTTTTAAGTGTCCGATTTTTCAAACAAGACGTGATCTTGATGACGTCACAAATGATGCTCTTTGGCGCATCTTTCTGTTCGCTCTACGCTTGATATCAACCATATCTTTGCCAATACACGTGAGTAAAGATGCGAATTAAATATTTTGGACAATGAAAATGGAAACATTGAATGGCATTTCATCATTTGTGATGTCACACGACAGAAGCGTAAACAATGAAAGCGCACAGATTTCAGTAATTTTTTTTAAATAGTTAACTTAAAAAAATTATTTAAAAAATGGTCAGATCCTATTTTTTAAGCATGCGCTTTCGGAAAAAATTACTTTTAAAATTTTGGAAGTGACCCCATTTCGGAGTTCTGTTTGGCGAATTGAGAATTTCGCACTCCCAAAAATTTAAGTACGGGTACCTGTGCAGGTGTTATCTCAAATGTTTTGTCATTCCCTGACGAAAAAAGGAGAAAGAAGTGAATCCACCTGACACATAACCAGTATTATCTCCTAAATTACAGAGACACATGAGGATGTTCTAAACAAATTATAAATACTCCGAAAATTCCCTATTTTGTAAAATCAAATTATAAGGTTAAATAGTTTTTAAAATCATAATTATATTTTCAGAAATATCCAAGACAATTAAGAAAACAATTTTCCATAAAAAAATATTGAACTTTCTAAAGTAAAGATTTTGAATTAAAAGTTCCGGGAGCCAAATTGCAGTTTGTGTTTGCGTCTCAAGACGTAAGGATTTGCGCCACTATGCCACCGCCATTCTTCAATTGAAATCTTCAGGAGAAGATTCGCTGCTTTGTCAGAAAGAACCTTAATTAGTTTAGTTTATGTCCGCATAATTAAAGTTTCGAACAGCTACTAAGTTCTTTAAATGACTGCAACTCGAAACGAGTCTCGTCATTACGCTCGCATGTTTTCTCTCACTTACGCCAGTCACGTGTTCATTAAATTTGGCCTTTTCTTTAAGAAATAGTTTCAGTCGGCATCTTCATTTCGAACTTCGAGTTTAATTTAGCATTTGAAATCCATCCGATGGGAAGGCTTCATTTGGTTTAGAGATGTGTTGGAAAATTAGTTATGTTTTAACACTGAAAACTATGCATTATTTCAAAATTAACATAGTTAAGTACAGCTGAGATATGTAGCTTAATTAGCAGCGTTTTTTTTTCTGCCTCTACGGTTAGCACTGAGCTATAAAAGGAACTGGGTTTTTGTTCAGTGAGCCGCTTTTGTAGGGAAAAAAATATGCAAAAAAAGGTTTGAAATGGAAGTTTAAATGTAATAAATTTAACTATAACATTCCAAAAGTCACTGTTCTAATAATCACGGCATAAAACCTTTTCTATTGCTGCACTGCTTTCATTAACAACTAAAAGTAGGGGCTACATATAGGAGCATCTATTTTTTTTTGCTGAAAAAAGAAACTTTTACTTTGACTTTAGAAAACTCTTTTTATGAACAGTTCAAAGTTAAATATTCGTAGAAAAAGTTCGCGAAATTCTCTTTTAGTACAATGTTTCAGTATTTAGAAAGTTAAAAAAATGTTTTTTTCCTATTTAATATTTGAATCGAAGTTTTCTGAATTTTTATAATTCTCAAATTATAATATAGCTAAGTACACATAAGTAAATGTAACTAAAGACGTTTTTTTTGTTAATCGTTTCTACTGTCTATTTACTTATCTTCCTCTTTAAGTTGATCAATATTTTCCGATAGCTCTTTTCATTTAACTCTCTCTGAATATTTTAATACATTCTCTATATATTATTTAATTCTGTTTTTTTATCTACACGTTAACACACATTATTTTATCGGAAGCAGATTATGGGAAATGGATATTATTTTTCCTCATTGGGGTGTTCGTTGAGCTCCTTTGTTTTGCCAATTTTTCAGTACTCTATATCTTTTTAAACCGCTGTATTTTATAAATTTAGTTTTTAGTAAAAAATAGTCGATCAATTGCTTTGAAGCACATATCTTTATGTAGAGAAAAGAGACTTTTAATGCCACATTTACAGGAACATTTTCAAAGAATGTCTTCCTAACATTTCGACGCACTGCAAATATTGAATTAGAGCACACTTAATGCCTTTTTTCACCCCCCCCCCCAGCATAAAATTGGAGGCTACATCCGTTGTACTTCGTACAAATTGATTAGTATGTGTTCTGGAAGTTGACAGTTTCTATCAGAAAAGTGTACTCGTACATAGTTGTTTTTATAATTGTTCCCAATCCCCCTAGTATTATTTACATCGAGCATCAGTTTCATTTAGAAGAACTGAACAATTATTTGGAACAACTGTACTCTGTAAATTCTCTTTCGTTTATCATAAAGCCATTCTCCTACAAATTTTCTTTGAGATAATTCATTTCATTTTTTCCCTTCAGAAGCTGCTCAGGATATCGACACAGTTGGACTCATATGTACGTCTGTGACAACAATTGCAGCCACAGCAGTGACATTGTCCTTGGTGCATGTTCTTGGCTTGGTGGGAGCTTTTTGCTGCTACAAATGGCACAGAAAGAGTAAACGGAAAAAGCTTTTGCAGATGACTTTAAACATGCCTCCCAATCCTACAACTATGAGGAGGACTGGAGGATCTGCTGCAGGACGTCGACAAGAAGAAATGTTTTACGCCAAACCTGATGTCTCATTCAGGAATGTGTACGGATCATACGAATCACCGCCGTGATGATTTTCTGTATTTGCATTTTTAGCTTCTCGGGCCCAAAGAAAATGTCATCAATCATTCTCTGCTCATTACAATGTGTTTCGTTTGCTTATATGTTACCCTGAAATGGAAGAAAATTCTGCAACGTGTTTGTGTTGACGTTTCACTTAATTCTATTCAATCTTCAGACATCATTTATCTGATGAATAGAACAGAAACAAGATCTAAATTTTTTTGTTACTACCGTGTGGAAATAATGTATTATTTCAGGTTGAAAACATCTAAAGCACAGCATTTTATTTTAGGAGTAGTTTCTAACTTTAGATATACTTGAAAATAAAAGTAGGAACATTCTAGAAATGTAAAGAGTTTTAGATGTTTTCACGCTAAAATAATCATAAGAATAAAAAAAATGAAATAAAATAAAATAAATTTCTGTGGTTTACAGCACAAATTTACTTAATTATTCTTTGAGGATTAATTTTTAGGTTTTCAAAATTTTAATGAAACTTGAGCTGACCAAATAATATTAAACTCTAAGTACGAGTATGTTCTGGAAGCAAAATAACATTAAAAATTACATCCTTTCCAGGGTATAGTGTAACTATTTTGATCACAAATACTGAAGGTTTTTCGTCACAACTGTATTTACAGATATATATAAATGAATAAATGCTGTAATTTCTATATTATTTTTTGTAATATTACACATTTGTGTTATTACTATTTTATTACAGTATTCTCCTTACATATCTAACTCTTTTTCGATACAAATATGAAAGAGGAATATTTAATTTGGACACTCATTATTAATCAATGCAATAGTTCAATTCAGAGTGTCTCAAAATGAACAAAAATAACATGAGATTTTTGTTTTTGAATTAGAAACAGATATCCACAAATCTTACTACAATTACGAAAACATTGAAACATGAAAAAAAGAAGCAAAATAAAATACAAATATAATTTTGTAAAAATATTGGAATGAAGAAATAATACAACTGTCTCGCATGGAGAACGTTAGATCATATTTTTTTTTTAATTGTGACTTAATTGAGGTTTTGTCAGTACAGCTGCGCGAAAAATTGCTCCGTAAACATTCTGTTGATACATTTTTATTTACAATGACATGTCTCTGTTATGTTCAAAATGTCATAGCAAAAAGAATGAGCTGGAAAACTTAAAAATATTATAACTTCATTTCCAGGTTTGGATTTGTACTTACAAAACGTAGGGAAGAAGAAGAAGCTTAAAATATCATTTTGACTGTTACTAAAAATAATGAGCTTAAAAACCAGTTTCAGAATCTATCATTCGCTATCTCCGACGATAATGTACTATTACATTTGAGGCAGTGAGAAGAAAAGGGATGTAAGTGGACATTTTCAAGTTTTGGGTAAAATGCGTTTAAAAATAACGTCCTCGGTAGGCTTTCAATGATTTTTTAAAAATAAATCATGCTGTCCAGCAGCACCAACCTGGGCTACTAATTCTATCTCTTGTCACAAGACAGAGAAGAGGTTTGCCTACTATTTGTACTCGTTATCTTCAAATTTAAAATTTTTCTAGTTGCATCCCTTTGCCTCTCACTGCCTCATTTGGACTATTAAATATCTGTAAAATTAAATTCGTGACGATTGTAGTCATTGCACGTGTAAATACACAAACGCTTCATAAAAAAGGTACTTCGTTCAAAACAAGTGTGATAATGTGATTTGGTGTTAGCAATTCTTTTATTATGTGTAATGTTTTGTTTCATGGGAATAAACAAAATGCATACAGTGTGCGTTGTTTTCAGTTTGCTTGTTGTCCTTTCTTCTCTTGACGAAAATAAAACGATTCCGCCCACATACAACTGATGTTCTCCTTGATGCGAATTAATAAAGTAAAATAAATAAGCCCCAATCTGAAATATATTCTTTCGTACTTTAAAGGAATCAAGAGTCTACAATGCTGCGATATAATTTAAAGATTGAAATCTTTATTTTCATACTGGTGGAAACATATTTTTTGAAACTAGTAGTAAAGTGATAAAGATAGAATACAAATATCACTGAATGTGTGAGTAAATTACAATGTTAAAAGAAAGTACTACAACGATAAATCGTGTAATTTCAAGGAAGAATTTCAGAAACGTGTTTCGGGGTTACAAGAAACCTCTTTTCAATGTAAAAGATATGAGTTTATGAATGAGAAGTAATCTTTAAAAAAAAATGAATTTTGACATCTGGAATTCAAATTATGTTTCTCGCAATCACAAGTGTGTGTCTGTGTGCAGACATGGGTATGTGTGTGTAGGTGTGTGTATGTATGCGTGTGTGTGTTGGATACGGAAGCAACTTGGAGAAAGTTTTCGCTAGAGGAAAACATCGAGAGGGGACGGCCGATGGTGGTGCAGCAGAGGGAGGTGGGGAGGGGGAAATAAAATCATAGAAAATCAAAACAGCCAAGTGAGAACAATAAGCACTGTGATTGCTCAAAAAAAAATCATATATGAGCTTACCTCTTTTGCATTTTAAAAGAGGTTCCTTGCATCCCTAAACCCGTTTCAGCAGCTCTCTGAAATATTGTGCAATTTAACGTACAATACTTTCATTTACCTTTCTGGACAAATGCTATTTTTTTATTAATTGAATTACAAAATGTTTGGAGAAACATTTTCACACCAGTAGTCCAGTCCTGCTAATTAGCAACAAACTGACTGAGAAACAGGAATATTGTTGGTTTTTCTGAAACCAAACCCCTTTTTGCACCAAAACCTTCAAGAGCCTCCGAAACATGTGCATGCAATATATGTCAGTTTTTGCATTATAAAATTCTTATCCCGCACTAAGCTTTTGCACGGAGGTAAACGATTATGACTCTCTTTATATGAATTCGAAATTGAAATTTTCATTTTGTAAAAGCGTGTCGTAAAAAAAAAGTTAAGCTAAAACTGAAAAATGAAGTAATATGAAAAAAAAAAAAATACTTTTCAAAACTTTACAATGTTGACCCTATAATTGCTGCTCATATTTCTTGTGGCAACTTCTTCAAAAAAAGGGGCTTGAATTTAAAATGTTCCAGTTAAGAAACATTTATACTTATAACCTGACCCATTAAATTAATTATGCAAACTTTAAATCAACTAATTGTTTTTTTTTTGGTCGTATCGTGTTTCCAAAAGTAGTAACTTCTAAAAAGTTACATTTGAACTAAATTGCTGCATGTACCCTCAGTCAATCCAGAGACTGCCGAAAACCATTAGTTGCAAACAGAAATGTATATAGACCTTACATTATAGATATTGAACTCCAGTATTCTATGTAGCATGTAACTTGTTGTACATGCGTCTTCTTTTTTGTTTACGTGTTAAAAAATACAAGGAAATTTCTTTTACCACATAATTTTTTTACAAAACTTTCGATCTTGAATATTTTGCTTTGTAAAAGAAAGTAAAAGCGAGAAAAATATTCATAGAGAATAAATGAACCTCTTTTCTTTTTTTTTTAATTATTAAATTTCTTTCTAATGTCTGAACTAAGCATTATTTTAAATTTAGGAACATCTAAAATTTTTTACGAAGCATTTGTTTTTTGAATATTTACATTATTTCCATTGCATATTATTATGTCTATGTTCTACAAGAAAGATTGAAGCTCAATGTTAATTAGGACTTAACGCTGTGCTTCTGCGCAAATTTTAATACAATGAAAAAAATAGAACAGACCGAAATAACTTGATCATAACCGATTAAACCGGGATTAAAGACAAAGGATTGTTACATGTTCTTATAGGAACTACGATATTCCTTTCATATTCTAACATCTAGGAAAATATTCTGTAAAAGCATATTTTACTCCCATAATGCATGCCTCTCCTACGTTTTCCCTCAAAAACAATTTACGCGCGTATGAAAGTTTTCATAGCGAAGATGAGAAGAAGAAATTGCTTTTGAACCTCTCGAGGTTATACCTTTAAAATAGAGAATCTAATTTTACAATATTTCCAGAGACTTGAGAATGTTGAAAAATTCTTCCTTAAAAATAGTTTTTTCTTCATTTCTTATTATTGTTATGGAAATTCAAATTCATCATCTAATATGTTTACGTGATTGAAGTGATATACTTCCGAGAAATATAGCATTTTCAGTGGAAGAATAAATGTTTATTTGTGAACTTGATTATACGGATGTAGTTTTATTTTATCGTAATATATTGGATTTCGTTTTTGTATATGTTTTTTCAATCGCTGAGTATACTACTCAGATTGACATAACTGTATCATAATAAAATTTGTTATTATTTAATAACTTCACGGGCATAAAAATTCAGAAAGAGTGGCAATAGTTGAAGTGTACAAGGCGGACAAAACGTGCTTTGCAAAAAAAAAAAAAAAAAATGCAATTTTAAACTTTGTAAAGAAAAATAAGGCTTTTGTAAGTACACATGTTTTCAACGCCTCTGACGAGTGTATTTCACTCACACAAAATCGAAAATATTAAGTTAAAAAATTTATTCGGAAGTACTTTCATGCTTTAAAGTTTGAATTAAAATTTAGCATCGTGGAAAAAAAAGCAATTGAAATTAAAAAAAAAGAAATGTTGCATTTAAATAAAAGTGAAAAAAGGCAAAACAATCTGAAGTGGCACAAAGTTATCTGAACTGGCTCAAAGACACCCTGAATGACTGTATTTTTATTTTCTTTTTCAACCAGTTTCACTGCTGGAAATGTGTTATTACAGTCGGTTCCGACATGCGCGAAATGGCTATAACGCGAGTTTTTCATGAGTAATGAATTTTTTATTGCTGACAGAAATTGCTCGCTTGCAGCATGAAATTTTTTGGAAAGGAGCGGCGGATCGTTAGAATGGGTTTCGTTGACACTAAATTATGGTTTCGTGAATGGACTTTCATCCCTTTAGCATCATTGACAGCGGAAGTTCACGCACTGTATTAGTCTAAACAACGCTTTGCTTTTGTTTATACAAATAACCGCTTTGATTCTTAACAGTTTTTTTCCCCTTCTACATATGAACGTTGATAAAACAGAATGGCTCCCAAACGAGCACTTTAATCTTAACAGTGAAGCTCGCAGAGTAGTGTCTGAGCAAAATACAAACATCATGAAAATGGAAGCGAGGCCAGAAATAGGAGTGTAAAGCATCATCTTCATAATTTTAAAAATTATAATTAAAATTACGATATCTACTATTCAGTGATATTATAATGCAGTAATGTACTTAATGTAAATACCTGCTCTTTGAGGACATGTATCTTATTGATCATAGATTTTGTGCTTTATAACAGTAATCATGTTAAATATTAACGATTTTTCTAAAATGCAGTAAAAAATCAGTTCTTTATAAAAGATACGGTAATATATAGTTAAAAAAAGGTTTGAAACAATTTGAGGGGTGTTAACACATGTCTGAAATAATTGGGTATGCTTATAAAAATTTTCTAAACATACGTTGTTCCACAACGCGAAATTCCGACTTACGCGAGGGGTCTTAGAACGCATCCCTCGCGTAAGTCGGGATCCGACTGTATTTGATATAGTTTTTTTAATAGTTTCTATTTAGGAAACAAAATTCAAAAGTCTCTTTAAAAATCGTTGCTAAATAGTTTAAAATATTGTTTGAGAGTAAATACAGCGATGATAAGGATCGTAAGAAATTAATTTTCTTTACAAATACGAATTATTACACATTTTTCTCCCTGACAAATATCTACACACCAAACAAAATTTTGAAAAACAAAAATCGTTTTAGGAGAAAAACAGCTCTTTGAGAGCTGAGCTTGTTACTTTCCACTTGACAATAAACTTTCCACTTGACTTGTCATAAATTACCATTTTCAAGTTACGTCATTTTTGATGTTTTTCTTAAAAAGATGTTTCTAATAATTAACGTATAAGAAAACAAAATACTTTCTTTTTAACAGCATGACATATGTATTGAAATAAGGTTGCATTTTGTTTGACAGCGTATTTCTTTATGTTACTGTTTAAATAAAGTATTTTACTCGTTAATTCCCCTGTTTACATTTCTTGTATACATAAGCAGTATGACAAGTTTGTTGAAAAAAAGTATTAAACTGAGAAATGTTCTTTATTATTTTAAATGAAAAACCATTCACTGGTATCGATTCATCTTTTCTATTGACTTTTACTAAGCTTTTCTCAAATCTATCCATAAAAAATTAAACCTACATGGTACATCAGAAATAACTCCCGCATTTAGAATGCTTACTGTGAGGATTTAAATAGAAGTAGGTAGGGGGTTTTCCCAATGTCCAGCCCTTATCATTTTCAGTCTTGCTTTTAATGTACCGTTTTTTCAATTTACTTAAACTATATATTTTTTTATTATATGTAGAACAATAACTTTTATTTAACTTTCTGTTCCCGATAAACGTGGATTGGGACACCCTGTGAAGAGATTGATGCAAAAAGCTAATCATTACCAATTCACACGGGATTACACGTGCGTACGAAATTTCGTTAGATTCCATGCGTTTTGATCCAGAGTACCCGCACAAACCTGTCAATACATATATTAATGGTACACACGATGAAATTTATCTTTTAATTAGAGTTATAGCAATTAGACTGTATTACTAACATAGTAATTAAAAATACTTTATTTTTCATATTAAAGCAAAGTTACAGCTCTGGATACTGCAATCATTTACAGTACATATTCTTTTGGTCGGTTTCACTTCTGAGAAAAAGCAACCGTCATTTAGTTTCTGCGTAAGACGTGTTTAGTAGAAATGTCTATCATTAAAAATTTTAAAATGTTGCTCTCCAAGAAAAGAGCTGAAAACTTTTAAGAATTTCATTAATGAGGATCATTAAAATCAAAAATATGCTATGATAAAGAACGAGCTGAGGTAGCAAGTAAACCATGCGTAATATCATTTTCCAAAACATAATAAAGTTTTAAACTGATTTTTTTCACATTTATTTTTATACTTCGTTCGAAAGATTTTTATCTTTTATTGTAAAGATTCTTCATGTTTTGTTCATTTTTTTCTGACTTCTAGTTGCCAAATTGAATACTGAAGCATTCCGAAGATGTTTACACGAAAAGACTTTTCTAATTCGTGAGTTCTTGAGAGTTTAATATATAATTTACGAAGAATTATGAGTCTCACAACTTTCTTAGGAAACATTAAATCGGGAAAATTTTGCAAGATTCAAAGTTCTTTCGGTAACGGCTGTAATAAATAAAATGCTGAATTACGAGCATAAGTTCAGATTACGCAATTTTAATTGTGAAAGTCATTTTGAATCTTTATACAAAAACCCAATAGTTTTTGACTCCCGCTCAGTACATATTTTAGTTGTTCGGTGTACAAGGTGTCTCAAAAAAGACTCCTCAACTTTGAAATGACCTAACAGCGAAGCAGTGAGACACAGAAAGGTGAATCATGGTATTACATACAGATTTAAGACATTGTTACGCAGAAATACGTAGTTCCAATACTGTCCAAAGGAGCTACAGTCACAAATGTTTTTTTAAATAGTCTTGAAAGTGTTCTTGCGCCCCTATGGAAGGTTACGAGATGTCGCTGTGACATCCCAAAAATATTATTATTCTGTAAATTTTGTCTCCCGATTCTGCAAATTTGGAGACAGCACTGCAAAATTACTTTTTGAAATTTTTAATAATGATACTTTGTATTTCTCAGACAGACATATGTGTGTATGTTTTTTATCATTCGTCGAAATTCGGAGTTCTATTTGTCAAATTCAAAATCCAACCCCACCTCCCCTCCCACCCACCCATCCATCCAAAAGCGTAAGCTCGGGGCGCCCATGATCCTTAGCAAATAGAGTTTATGTCACATTACAATGAGATAAATGGATGGATACCTTTGTGCTGAAAAGTAAAGTAAGGAAAAACAGAGCATAAAAGCACAAATAGCTCATTACTTTTTGCATTGAAAAACGCGTTCCTTGTAACGCCGAAACACGTGTTGGCGTAAAATTGCAACTTGTGCTTTTATGACGTTGTTATTTCTTACTTCACATTACAATGGTTGAAATGTGACCACATTTCACAGTTGTATTACCAAAGCCACGGAGAGATGGCGGATGACCTTGAAGCAGAAACATCATTTATATTGTTTGTAATGGTTTTTTAAAACTATTTTATAATAGACTAAAGGCCCGTCCTGACCTATTTCGGGGGAAAAAAAAACTATCTATCTTAAATAAATATTATAAAGGTACTATTTGATTCGAAAATTTATCGTAAGGAATATTTTTTTTTTCTTTCACTTTTATGAGGTTTGAAACAAATTGATTTACCTCATTTCCAGATCAAGAGAGACCAACATATAATTCCCACTGAACAATACAATCTTCTCGTATGTAACGCTGCACTACGTATCGTATAGTTGTACATTTGATGATGGTAATGGCATAAGAATTTTTCATTGGATATTGTAATCGCTTAAATTTAAAAAGAAAATATACGGGGAAAATGGGGATGCAAGGAATATGAGCCAAATGATCTGCTGCTGGTGCAGTAAGAACAATACTCGAAATCATATTATTCCGTAGTGAATAACATTGGGGTTGAATTCCATTGAAGAGTTTAGACAAATTAAAGTTACGCAATAAAATTACCGGAATATCGCCTTTAATTTTAGAAGCATTAAAGAGAAGTCCAGAAGAGTATCCTATTAAAGAAATTCTCCCATCAGTTGCTCGTTTTTTGTTCTTAAAAATACGGAGTCTTTCTGTAGTTGATATAAAAAGTATTTTAAATGTGAAATGGTCAGTTTTTATACCTCTAATTAAATTCCCTTTAGTTCCATAAAAAACATCACAGAAACCTTGGTTCGTTTTTGATAGTGTTGAATTCATTGATTTTTTCCAGTTCCACCGGGTATGCCGATCAACATTAATTTACGTTCCTGGTTTTTATGTACCAGTCCTGTTTCAATAGAATGTTTTCGTTAATTCTCTGCGGCGGTGGCAAACAATAGTCCCCTGTTGAGTGTCCGCTTCATTCACAAATTTTGCCTTTTATTTTTATATCGCATGACATTGAACTACAATCAAAGTATTTCTGCTGACGCTCTCCTTGCAATATGTCGTCAAAGAGATCTTTTTAAAATGTTTTTTTTTATAAAGCAATGGGGTTTAAAAGTTGACATAAAAGTTAAAATATTTGTAAACAATTATCTGAGTTTAGGAGCGGGGTCAAAAAGTAACATGTATAAACTTAGGTCCTTTTCCAAGCTATGTCGCCATCTATAAGACCGAGTTCTTTATATGCTGCTTGATAGGTTGGCACGATCTTTAACTGTTAATCGACTTTGTAAATATGTAGGACCATGAAAATATTTCAAATGAATTCTTATGTGACCGAATTTAGATTAACTATTAAAATGAATATTGTATATTCTACTAAGAGATGAGTCTTTTTCAGGTTCAGGATACCTTTTAAAATGTTGACTTGTTTCCATCGGGAAACTTGCTTTTTTCATATGCTCCTGTTTTTATTTTATTTATTTATTTATTTTTTGCAATTTCCTTCTGATAGGATATTTGTGAGCTATATTAGTTTATTAAATCGTTTTAAAATACTTAAATACGGTCATCATGAAGATCAGCTGCGCAAATAATTTTCATTTATTTTTTCCTCTACTTTGTCAAATTCTTTCTTATCCACTGTTTTTTGTTCGTTGTTGTTTTAACTCTTAACTTTAAAAGTACGGTAATTTGGTGCAATTACTCATTCAGTTAATAATTTTCTAAACTAAATGTACCTAAATGAATGCATGAAAAATTACAATTTTCAGAAACATGAATTATTATCATCTATCTACACTACTTGAATTCAAAAACTAATTTTTTCGAAGTGAGTCTCAGGTATATTTCATTTAATTAAATTTGAAGCGTAAACATTATGTGACTCCAAACGGTTTTCAATATCCTAGGCTGATAGAATGACACAAACCCGATTTTCTGCAGCCTCAAATATAAGAAAAAGTTTTGGCGGTTCTCCTGCTGGTATCGTGATATTTTTTTCTTTCACATGTGCCCATCCCACGTTCTTCAGTTTAAAGGAGAACCATCAAGCATTTTGTCATCGCGGTTGCAAACAATCGGGTTACGTTTTTACATATATAAGAACAAAACAGTACGAAATATAAACTGGTAGTGAAGAGAACTTATTAGTTTTATAAAAAATAGTATAAAGACATATATGCATAATTTATAGCGTATGTCACTCAGTAAGAATGCCCTTTTCACATAGTGAAGGAATTTTTCAAATAGGTGCAGTGGTTCCAGAGATTCCCTCGAACATATAAACACAAAAAAATCCGCTCTCTCTCTTTATAATGTTAGTATAGATAAGCTTAACGAGAACGCACCTTTTACTACTGGGCGCTTTTTAGTTGGTTCACCTAGAAATGATACAAATGATGCTTCCACTTCAAGGTCATCCGCCATTTCTCTGTGGTCAAGCTTTCCATCTGGCAACAGTTCGAAGTCACTATTTGCAATGTTTGGGATCTGTGTGCCTCTGTTTCAGCAGAAATGAGTGACTCTGAACTTAAATCCGCGTTTGCGTTGTATTGCTGCAGTGATGGATGGTCCTGTCAATATCATTGTAATGTAACTTGACCTCTTTTCAGTCAGTACTCTTTCACAAACTTATTCACCATTTCATCTTAGAGCAGGCGTGGAATCTATGCCCACATAAAAGGTTGCGCGTATCTTTTATTGTTGTTGTGTATTGTTTTGGTTTTTTTTTAATCATTAACGACTGCGGATAAAATTCAAATCCCTCTTACCGTAAAATCAAACAACGCTAAAAACTATTTTTAGTGTATGAAAAATGAGAAATTTGGACAGATACTGACAATGTTTCTTTGAAAATTGTTTCAAAGAAATAAAAAAAAATATAGATGGATACCGAAATGCAGTTTTCAGTATGCTTAGCATCGAAAAAAAAAAAAAAGAGATGTATTTAAGACCCTTTGATATTCATTTACAATTTATAAACTTTTTCAGGAATTTAACAAAATGTTTGCCTCTTATTTCGTCACTCAATCGTACACAATCTCAGGCGCCTACTGATTTTATCCTAGTTTCCGCATGCTAGTTACACATTTTATTGTTTATTACATGCTGTGTGTGTGATACGTTTCTATACATATAATTAGGAATAAAAATGTAATATGACAAACAAACCGAAAATTTTATAAAAAGAAATTAAAGTAAAGAAATCACGTAATTTTTCTAAATTCGTCTCCCCCCTCTTCGGAGTATTTAGTAATGAAAAAACAAAAATAGCGCGCAAAGGTCTTGAACTTGAAAAATTTTAATTTCTCAATATGTATTTCAATAGCAGAAAATCCCTTGTGCTTTGATGTATTTCAATGCATTCTACGTATATTGAAGAGATGGTTTTGTCTCTGAATAGGAAGAGAGAGGAAAGAGATAAATAAAATCACGGATATTCCCTTTCTCAATATCTGGGATCGAAAAGTCCTAAGAAGAACTGAGCCCTGAAAAAGAATTTTCGTTTTATATTGCATCAGTTTCCAGAAATTTCTTCATATACATATTTTAGAATGAAAAGATACGTGTAAGGAGCAGCATTTTTTATTTTCTAAGGAAAAAAAATAGTTATTTTCTATATTGTGAAACCCCGATTTTACGTTCCCCGAATCTACGTTTTCCCGCATTTTACGTGTTTTCTCCCAAGTCCCGGTTTTTCCGTAGATTGATAATGTTAATATGAGTTACGCAAACTCTGCGTTTTCCCTGGGAACTAAAAAAAAAGAAAGAAAGAAAATAATGTTCTGAAATGAGCAATATGTTTCCTTTTGCTTGCTTTTAAAGAAAATCCACGTTGTTGAAAGTAAATCTATGAAAACAGAAATGCTAATGCTCCACCCAGTTTTATTACGGTGCATTACGGACAATTTTAACTCTAAACACCAACTAAGCAACTAAATGTGTTAAAATGATCTAAAATGGTATCTTTACTAATAATAAAGCTGAAAGTCTGTCTCTGGATGTCTTTGGTCTCTGTTGCGCGCATAGCGCCTACACCGTTCTACCGATTTTTATGAAATTTGCACAAAATTAGTTCGTAGCATAAGGGTGAACACCTCGAAGCGATTTTTCAAAAATTCGATTTTGTTCTTTTTCAATAATTTTATTTTTCCACCACTGGTGGATTCAATTTCCTTGCACCGAGTGAATTACCACAACATTTACGAGTAAATTAACATATTGGCGATACATTCATCATCCATTACTTGTAAATATACAAGCGACCAAATTACCTTTTAATTTTCTACTACGAGCAAAGCCGTGAGGGTACCGCTAATGTACAATAATGTTCGTTTCGTAAAATATAGGTTATCATACATTTTAAAAGTGTCATCTTTACTACCTTTAGTTTTTGAGCAATCACGATTGCTTATTGTTCTCACTTGACTGTTTTGATGTCCTATCATTTTATTTTCCCACCGCTACCCTCCGCACCATCACCGTCGACCGGCTCCTCACGGTGCTGCTCCTGTACTGCCGTGCTAAGCACAGATGTGGTATCTGCACTAGAGCTCAAAATGAGAAATTTGTGATTAAAGTTTTACAACGCGTTTCTTTGATTTATGATTTAATTAAATGCTGAACTTGCGGTAGTTGTTTCGTAAATAACTTATCTAAAAACCGCAAGAGAGTATTTTTGTAAAAATCTTAATTTAAAATTAATAAATGTAGTTACGACAAATGTTCTTTTCAAAACCTTTTCATATACTAAGTTATTTTCACCGTAAGTGACAATTACTCGGCATTTTTAGGGGTATCTGCACAGATACGACAAAAAATAGCTTAGTGAAACAAGCTCAATGTATCATTAAATAATACAGAAAACATCTGCTTTCTTTGGACTTAGCTGTTTTGCTTTATTTTGTTAATACAAATCTAACAGAATCTACCTTCTGAAAGATACCATTTTCAAAACTCCGGACAGTTAAAACTGTAATCCATAACAATTTTCTGTCTTTTGCATTCAAAGAATGTGTTTTTTTAATAATGTTTTATTTTTCAGATTCATTCATTCGAGCATGAAGATAATTTTGGCAGCAGACGATACTTAAATAAAAATATTACTGGCCGTAGAATGAAATGCGTTTTTTTTTGCATGAAATAATTAGATATGAATATTTTACATGCATTTCATTTTAAATAATCATTTAAATAGAAAAAGCTGAATATTTTTTTTAACAATTATGCAAAGTTGTATTAGTTTTTATTATCAACCTGTATCAACTATTCAACGGTAAACTGATTTTAATATTCTGTGTTACAATAAACAGCTACATTATAAAATATGCTGCTTTACTAAGGTATAAAAGTCGTATCTACAAATTACTAAGGAAAAAAGTGGTAACTGCTTAGATACCACTTTAAAGGCTTAGTATTTGTCACTTACGTTTAAATTGCCTTAGTAAATTAAGCAAATTTGCAGTTACGACTTTTTTCTTAAAGCTTTTTTTAATATTTCGCGTTTATAAATCGCCGAAAAACTTGAGATTTAGATAAATTAAATTACTAACGACCACCTGGTGACAATAACTCAATTTTGATAAAATGTGCAGATACCACATCTGTGCTTAGCACGGCAGTGTAGCGAAAGCCGTTTCCAGGTTGCATCCATGTCCTACACACACACGCATACACACACACATGACTGCGCACAGACACAAACACACACACAAACACATACACACACATACACCTACACACACATACACAAACACATACACACAACTACCCACACATTCATGCCTGCACACAGACACAAGCACATATGCCTACACACATACACATACCCCCCACATACACATTCATACACACAACTACCCACACACTTATGCCAGCCCACAGACACAAACACACATGCCTACACACAAATACACTACCCCCTACACACAAACACACATACCCCCACACAAAAACACACACGTCTACATACACACACTCGTGATTGCGAAAAACATAATTTGAATTCAAGATGTCAAAATTCAAATTAATTTTTCTTTTTTTCTATTTTATTTTCGCTTTCAATGTATTTCCTGTATTTTATTATAATAAACATTTCGTATTTTCTACTATTTTTGGGTTTTTAACCCAGTCCCTTGAGCAACATAAAACCTGGGCTCGCTGTATATGGTGAAGTTCAGTTGTTTAATATTATATTGCGATACAGCATGTTTCGTTGCTACTACTGCGCAAAAATGGAATTTAAAAATCGTTATCTCAGAGGAGGGTGGGATATTCAAACTTATCTGTATGTTTTTATATAAATCCCACTATATTACATCTTAAGTCAACATAGCCTTACCAAATTGTGAACCGAGATATTTGCATTTTGTAAAAAATTTTTAAATTTTTGTCGTAATTTTCGATAATTCGACTTTAGATGACATGACAAAACGTACCAAAAGCCATATTTAGTTCCTGAGCCGTGATCAATTTTATGTGAAAGCATATATATATACAGTCTGAGTAAAAACTTTAAGTCCAGTGCACTTTTTTGAGAAATTGGACACATCTCAATCTTAGGATCAAAAAGTCATATGAGTGATAATTATTAACCTTAAATACAAGTAAAAAAGACAAAAAAAAAAATTAATTGTAAGTGTTTCATTATCAGAAAATATTACTGATCAATATTTGAACCTGAGTAAAATCTTTAAGGCCAACATAGAAAAAAGCATATAAGGGCAAAAATTCAAATATTTATAAGCTTGTGTGGGAGTCATTCCTTCACATTACTTCAAATATTCTTGTTTTCATGAATGAAACTAGTTTTTGAAAAAATTCGGGATGTATTTTTTACCATTCATCTTCGATGGTAGATTTCAGTTCCATTGATGAAGTAAAATGTCTCTCCTCTGCATAAACTCTTCTTGCTAAGTCACCCAATAAGTTCTCTATTGGGTTAAGATCTGGAGACTTAGTTGGTCATTTCAAAGTTTCAACATTATTTACTTGGAGCCTATTTCTTGCACTGTTACTCGGATGGATAGATGCATTGTTTTGCTGATATTTTCAATTTTCCCCATCAATAAATTCAGCATTTAGTAAAAGATGACTTGAGAAGAAATTTTGATATGCTTGTGAGTTCTTTTTATATGAAACAAACGCAACTGAGCACACACCATCGTAAGCAAAGCACTCTTAAGTTCTGACAGAGCCTCCATCTAATTTGCGCTTGTAAGATATTTCTTTTTCTTTTCATAAATCATGCCAATAGTACTTCCGTCCGTTTGGTCCATCCAAACTTCACTTCTTTTCGTTAGAAAAAATTATTTGTATTCATTGGTTGGTTATCCCAGGTCATGATTTCCTAGCTAAAGTTGAAACGCTCTATATTGAGCATTTTCAATAAATGAGGTTTAAGCAATTTTGCAGCATTAATAAAATTTCCACACCTTCTAATTGTGTTATATATCGTTTTTGACAAACATTTAAACCTATCGTCTGAATAAGTTTCCTGGTTGAGTACTTTTCAGATAATGTAATAATTTCCAAACTCTTCTTCCATGACACGAGGACAAAGCTTTAAGTTTTCTCGGGTTTTCTTTTTACCCTAATTGTGTTTAAATCAAACAAAAATGTTGACTTCAGTCTTCGATCTTCCTATTTTTTCGCAATATTACGCCTATTTATCCTTGTTGAAGAAAAAGCTTCAATCTGCCCTCTTTCTTGAACAGTTAACTTTTTACCTTACGATATCGTCACAAGTAGGAGAAAAACTTTGAAGAAATTAATCACAAAACTGCACGTTGAAGGGTTTCCACAATCTTGTTAACTGAGGTGACATTTATTACAGTATGGGCACTTGCAGTTTTTTAAAAATGCTAGTGGCCTTAAAGTTTTTACTCAAGCTGAAATGCTACTTTAAATAAACCATTGCTTTTCTGGTTATTGCATGCTTTACAAATCCTGTCTGTTGCGTTATTTCTTACCAATGAACATTAATAATTAATAATACAATAATATTAAAATCCCTTTAATTTCATTTTCCTTTTTTCAAAGAAAATTATACTGGCCTTAAAGCTTTTACTCAGACTGTATATATATATATATATATATATATATATATATATATATATATATATATATATATACATATATATATTATAACTAAACCTTGAATAATAGTTATTTTAGAACAAGCCTCCATCAAAATCCATTTTACTCTGAATTCTTACGATAGTATTGAGAAATAATTTATCTGGAAACATATTTAGATTTTTTCTTGGTCTCTGGTATCAAGCGTTGTTTGATTGCTGAAAAAAGAAATATACTTATAACAATTTTAAAAAGTTAAATACAGATGTAATTACTGGGAAAATTAATTTCAAGCATATATCGACATTGATTGAGATGCATAGCAGGGCTAGAAAACCTACGTATTAAAAAATACTTCATTAGACAAGCATTACAATTAAACTACATTACTGAAGAACTTACCTGAGCGAAAAAGAATTAAGAAAATATACTTTTGAAATGCCTTTTATTCATTTTTCTTTGCATTAAGCACAAATTTACCCAAGCATGAAAGCTGTTTTTAATTAAAATCTTCTCTGCGTTTTACAAATAAGTTTGCCTGCAAGAATCTTTTATATTTGATTAAATTTCGTTTTGCGTCTTTGCGATGAAAGCAACATTTTGCCCTCACATATAAACAGCGTGTTTGAAGCAAACATTTGACATTAGATTATTTTTCTATTTCTGAGAGTGACTATTTTTAGAGTAATTCATTATTTATGCTTAAAATTGGATTTTATGTCTTTCGCGGAGAAATTTTTGAGTAATGAAATTTAAAATGTGTCATGAAGTCATCTTTCGCACTTTCTGAGCTTTTAAAAAGTCATAAAAAATGTATTTATGAGAAAGAATTGTATTGAGAATGCTCAGTGTTAGGTATTTCACAAGTCCCATTCCTTTTCCTAGAAAATTGAATTGCAAAATATTTTATGTTATTTCCTTTAATATTCTAGGATCATTTTCATGCATAAATGATGTTTTTCTGTCTGATTTCTATGTAAGTCAAACTTTCCAGAATCAACTTCTGAAATACCGAGAAGGACCTTTATAAATATTTTTAAAATCAACCATCAGCAACATTAGTTTTGTCCTCGGGTAGACTTTTAGTTGATAAATAAATTATTATAGTTAATTGAATAGTGTGGAGGATAATTGTCTAATTACATTTTTTTTTTCATCGATGTCACTCTTCTAATCAACGTATAATTTTTTTTCTCTGTTCAAAAATACCTTGGGGGAAAGATGGCAGAACCAAAAATTTACGTTACACCCTGAAAATGCCTTGATAAACCGCAAAGATATTAATACTTTAAATATTCTAAGATTGGTTACATTGAACACACGTGCAAACTTTTTTTCCAATTTACTATAATAGTAAAAAAAAGTGTTTTCATACATAATTTCTGGTGCTATTTTTAAATGTTTGGTTGGCAGCAGTGGCGTAGCTACGCTTTCTGCCGCCCGGGGCGGTTCCTCAATTTGCCGCCCTTTTGATAGAAAATAGTTAATACATTAAAGAGTCAAAAGTGTTTTAATAAAGAAGAAAATAAAAAAAAATCCTCCTTATTTTTCTCTCAGAAGGAAAACAAAGGAATTTAGAGCCCCACCGGAAAATTCCAAAAATTAATTCGAAATTCGGAATTTTAGGCAATTTTTGGTAACGCTTATAGAAAAGAGGCGTTGAGCTACCTCCAGATTTTATTTTATTTTATTTTTTTTTTTCAAAATTAAAATCAGTTTTATGATTTCTTTGGTGACGTTAGGGGGTAGGGACATCTCAAGGAAATTTGCCGATATTGAAGTCTTAAAAAAGCAATTTTAAGCTATCTTTGGACACGTGAAGTTATTGGGGAAGGTTCAGCGGTGCTGTCTGGAAAGCTTTTCAACTAAACTGAAAAACACGAAACGTAGACTGTATCTAGTGATGTGAAAGCCTCCCCTAACTCCAACAAAGACTGGAATTTCACCCCGAAATATTTTCAAACTTGAAATCAATTTTAGTCTATCTTTGATGACATTAAAGAGAATAGGGACCGTTCAAGAGCTCTCTGGCAATTTTTTGATGCCGAAGCTTCAAAAACGCAATTGTAGGCTATCTTTGACTGCATAAGTTTCCAACTATTTCCAAAATGTTATAAAGTCATGGTTTTCCCGTCTCCCTATGAAACGTTTTGAAAATGACGTCCTAAAAACGCGACTTTAGCCGTTGTTTGACGGACAACGTCAAGAGAGAAAGTCTGGAGGGTGGTTTCACTTTCACACCCGAAATCTTTTTCGAAACAGTTGCTCATTTTAAACTCTTCATCACTGAGAAAAGAAGACTTTGCGGTCTTCCCTCAGAAATTTCTAAAAACGAAATTTGGAGAAAACTGTGATGCCGTTAGATGGTTTCGTGCACATTTGGGGTCCCTACTTTAGAATTTTTCTGAAATTTAAGTTTCAAAAACCCAATTTTAAGCTATTTTTGGAGACATTGGATGCGACAGGGATTTTAAAGTTCGAAGTTGATGTCCTTAACACACATATTAAACTATCTTTGATCACGCTACAAGAAGGGTCAGGGGTGGACGGCCTTTAGGAATTTGTTGGCATTGAAATTTAAAAAAAAATCAATATTGGGTTAAAAGATGAGATGTGAAGGGATAGAGTGGGCGTTATCCCTTGGAAACGTTTCGATGCTCAAGGCTTGAAAATGCACTTTTGGGCTGTTTAGTAATGTTAAGGGATAGGAAGGTTCGGTTGATCTTCCCAAAAAATGTGACGCCGCAATCAGCTCCAGACGAAGGAAGAGAGAAAAAAAATATATATTAATTTGAATTTTTGGCATCTTGAATTCAAATTATGTTTTCTCAATCACGAGCGTGTGCGTATGAATGCGCGTGTGTGTTTGTGTAGGCGCATGTGTGTGGGTGCGTGTGTACCCGCGTGTGTGTGTAGGCGTTCGTGTGTATGTGTGTGTGTGTGTATGTAGGCATATGTGTTTGTGTCTGTGTGCAGGCAAGAGTGTGTGTATGTGTGGGTATGCGTGTGTATGTGTGTAGGATATGGACGCAACCTGGAGACGGTTTTTACAAGAGGAGCAGCATTGTGAGGCCGGTTGACGCTACGGTGGTGCTGGCAGAGGGTGAGAAAATAAAATGATAGGAATTCAAAACAGTCAAATGAGAACAATAAGCAATCGTGATTGCTCAAAAAATATATAACTCTGAAATGTCCACAAGAACAATACATGTTTTATATTTACTTGTTGGGAAAACGCGTTAAATTTTTTCGCATCAAAAGTGTGAAATTGCCGCCCCCCGAAAAGTGCCGCCCGGGGCGGACCGCCCCCTCCACCCCTCCCTAGCTACGCCACTGGTTGGCAGTAAACACAAAACAAATGATAAATAAATACCTTTGTGCTGAATAGTAAAGTCAGACCAAACAACGTAAGTAGAAGCACAAAATTGTAAATTACAGCAGACACGTGTTTCGGCGTTACAGGGAACGCCTCTTTCAATGCAAAAAATAATGAGCTTATGGATGTCTTTTCACCCATAAGCTCATTATTTTTTGCATTGAAAAAGGCGTTCCCTGTAACGCCGAAACACGTGTCTGCTGTAATTTACAAATTTGTGCTTCTACTTACGTTGTTTGGTCTGACTTTACAAAACAAATGGTTTAGATTTTTTTCCTTTTTTTTGCATTTTAAAATGGTACCTACGAGATTTTAAAATTTGTATTTACTTTTCGCAAATTTAATGATTTGATAAAGTATTTGGTGAGAAGCTTTCAACAGGCTGATTATTTGTTGTTGTTACCTATCCCCCTGGTGTAGGCAAGCTTGCACCAGGTTCAAAAAGTCCCGACGTTCTAGATCCTCGAAAATGATGTCCTGCTTATCATCGCACAGCTGCCTCCATCATGAGGCTTCAATACAAGCAAGAAGAAGAGCAGGATAGTACTGTCCAACCACGGATTGCATGGAATTTTCAACTTTCCAGATAAGACGAATCTATGTGAATAAGGGAGGAAAGTAAACATTTGATGCGCGTACTCCGCTCATTTGAATGAGACTCTGCTTCTGCAAAAGCTGACATCGATAAAAAAAATAATAGATTCGTTCATTTCCGGCTGTAAAACGGATGTTTGTCTTTCCATACAATCCGTGGTCAGACAGTAGAGGGACTATGGTTTTTAGAAAATATAGTCGGAAACTGCATTTTGTGATAAAATCATGGAACTTGGCGTGCATGCAGACAATGTCCTTACAAAGCTTTTTAGAAGATGAGACATTTCAAAATCCCCCCCAAAACCGCCCTGGCGGTCATTTTTGGTCAAAAATCCAAAACTATTATTTTTTATTTTTAGAAAAACACCCACTGCATCTTCTTTTCTGAGTTCTATTATGCCTACTAAAGCTTAAAAAGCCATCAAAATATCTCTAAACTTCCTAATTTTAATAATAATGTCAAAAACTTTGATTTTTAAAACAAAACTTTGACTAATTAAAGTCTTTAAAATTCTTAATTAAACAAATGCTTTCAAATTTACTGATAAAAATTGATTACAAAACTAAGAATAAAACTAGAAATAAAAAGTCATAAACAAAGCTAGTAATTTTTTCAAAACGTGAAACAAACATTTAAATTGTTATTTAAGAATGAATACAATACCTTGATTAGGTAAAACGAAATTAAATTTTAATTATCGGCAAAAAAAAAAAAAAAACTTCAAACAATTTTTTTGCAATATTTTGGTAGTTTGATTCACATTCTTCAGTTTTGTAAGTCATATTTGCACTAGCAAAATGAGGGGGGGGGGACACGGATATTTTGCTCATAGAACTCCAAATTTTATTATTTAAGGCTTTAAAATAAAAAAAATCAAGTTTTTCCTCATTAGACGGTTTGAAGCGTTTGTTCTATGTTTTAAACGATGTAAGAGGAATAAATTATTAATAACTGCAATAAGAAGTTTAGTGCTATGTTAATAAAGCTAACAATATTGTTACTATTAATAGAATTGTTATTCATTGAAATATAACTCACTATTACAAAAGCCACTACTAAAACTACAACAAATCTGAGTAGTGATGTGTACAATGATTATATAGTAGATGGTAATTTAAAACGTTTGAAATTAGTAGTAGTTTACACAGATACATAGCATTTTCCATTGCAGTATTGACACATCGCTGTGCAGATAAGTCCATTTTTGCAGCACCCACAACTTATTTAACAGCAGTTTTTTTTTACACTTGCATGACATAAATTCGCTTTAAACACTTGAAACTGCGGGAAAACTCAAACAAACAAGAACGTGCTTCTCATCAATTACTGTAAACCCCAATTATGAATTTAAGTTCAGGCTAAATTTTTAGCCATACTGCGCCATTAATATATACCTTGATAAGAACTAAATAAGTTACCTAAGGACTTCAGCTGTGGGTTATAAGTTAATCATTGATCTTTGTTTGCTGGTGGAAAAATATGTTCTAGCTTCATTTACAGACGGAAGTTAAATGAAGACGAGTAGCAAAGATTCGCTAAGATATTTGAAATTTTTAATCAGGTATACTTTTTTTTGAGGTTGGGATAAATATAAAAATGCACCAATAACATCAGGATAGTCCTTCCATATATTCCACATCTTCACTTTTCCCCGACCTGCTAAAAAGAGGTCGTGTCACATCCTGAGAATGAGTGGAACTCTCTTCGAGCAACTGCTTTTTGCTGACCGAATTTGTGAGCAAAATCTTGGACTAGTATAAGTCGAAAGTGTTTACCAACAACACATTTAAGCCCCATCTTCTTTCTCCCCTTTTTATACAGCTCATGGAAGTACAATATGCCTAAAATGACAGCGGGGCCAACAGTTCTTACGCAGATGCTTCTATACCCTCTTTCTCCCGCATTCAAAACATGCACGAAAATCCTACAGTCAGCTTCCTCGTGATTAGAGGTGTCGTATTCAATGAAAATCATCGTCGAACCATCAAGAGGAAAACAAGATAGTATAGGCAGTGCAATCATGACAAACAATTCTGTCTTCTTATTTGCATTCCGGAGAAAACTGATCCAGTTCTCAGGAAGCAAACCATTTTCTCAAAAATGATATCTTTCTTCTATTCTTCTTATGTCTTGTATCTGTATCTTAAATAGACTTCAGATACTCCACCAAAAATTTTTCGTTCCTAGGTCGTTTTATCATCACTAGGTAGTCACATCATTTACATAACTCAGTGATGTACTTCTACTCTAAAATTTGCATAAATTTCTGAACACCACTTCTTGGTGTTGCATTTTCAATGTCGAGCAATGTATTAAAAAAAAACCTGAATATATTCCAGAAGTATAGGTGAGGCTGAATGGGCCATTATATCATGATTATGGATGGACCACCAAAATATGTTTTTTCTTCCTGTTTTCTGATGTTCTCTTTACTATGGACATTACTAGCTGTCATAAATTTAGATTACTGTACTGTTAGAATAGGTTTAATACTAATTTTTAACTTTTCAAATTTTAACCCTAAGAAATATTAGCTATTTATTAGAAATATAAGCGAAGTTCTGTAAATGATTAAGATAAACTCTCCTGTTGTTGACCACACCCACCAGTATTTCACCATTTGGATTTGATATGAGAGATTCCATCCAATATTTTTTAAATAGGTTAGAGTTGAATAGTGTCATTTTGCTCTGTTAAATTTTATAGGATTCTTTGAGAAATGTCCTATTGTTTGCTTCTATAGGCTGGTGTATGTTCAAATAATACTATTTTAAAAATTTCTTGTCTATTTGAAAATCTAGGCAAGAGTTCTTATTTATTGCTAACACTGTCAATTCTTATGTAAAGACTGTCTTTCAATGTCTTTGCATGTTGAATTTCACCAAAAGCAATTAAAGTTTTAATTATTAAAAAAATACATACAATTTAAAAATAATTGTAAGTTGATAAACATTTTTGCTAATGAGTTTATTTATTCAAGAGAATTTTTTAAAATTTTAATTCCAATGTTTTCGTTGCTTCCATTTATTGGCCCATTTATTACCTTCAATGGCCCATTCAGCCACATGAGTGGGGATGAATGAGCTAAATTTCTATATTTTTATTTTCTGTTATTCATTACAGACATTTTCTAATCCAACTTTTATGACCTTTTTCTATGACCAAATAAGTAAAGTAAATATAGAGCCAATTCTGAGCTAAAAAAAAGTATTAGAAAAAATTACAAAAATAAAAAATAAAAAATTGGTCCATTCATTACCACTCTCCCCCTACATGAAATATACCGACAGCCCGGTTATCCCATCTAGTGTCTGCAGTTTTGTAATTTGTTGGACTCATAAATCTGGAAAAGGGAATCTTACTGAAGATCTTGAAGCTGCAATGAAAATCTCTCGGCTTGAATGAGATGACGTTTACGTTTAGTTCGGTTATTCTCTATTTCAGACTCATGAGTCCATAACAAGGACGAAACTGCAGTCTCTGGATGCGATAACCAGGCTGTCGGTATATTACATGTAACATTTATTTTAGTTTGAGAGAATTTTTGGCAATACTGCCGGTCTAAACACAAACGTCTTATCTGCACTTCTTGTCAAAATTGAGTTACGATCACCAGGTTGCTTTTTGTCATAATTCACCTAAATACTATGTTTTATGGTCATTTGTCAGTGGGAAATGTCTTTAAAAATTTTTTGAATAATTTGCATCTGAATCAGATACGTGAAGGCACAAAACTTTCAAAGGGAATATCTCATTTTGAACTCACCTGCAGATACGACTTTTGCGATTAGTACTGCAGAATAAAAATCTGTTATTTCAAATTTTAAGGCTAAAATTTGAAATTTGGTTATTTGTTAGAAATTGACAGGCTTTCAAAAGCAAAATTATTTATAAAAATAATTTAATGTGTACAGTGTTGTAAAATATGTTCCAATCAAATAATTCGTTTATTTAAATAACTACTTTTTCATCAACTTTTTTTATTAATCTTGTTTAAGTCACAACTGATATAGGATTAAATTATTAAGATATTTTATATTATATGCCCCATTAATCTTTCCTCCAATAATGCTCCACTGGCTTTTCTGTGTATGAAGATATCCAATCAGAGAACTTTTGAACGTTGACATACACCCCAGGAACATCCTTAGCACCACATTCAAGACCCCAGGAAACGATTCCAGCTAGAACGTAGGTGTTGTCGGGCTGATAACAAACCAAAGGTCCTCCGCCGTCTCCAGTGCACGCATCTTCACCTTGCTTACCACCAGCGCACAAGAAGCTGCCATGAAGTTTGAAAAAGTGACCAAGAACAGTTTTTCTAAATTTATTCTGACATTCGCTGTGTTCTAAGACTGGAAGGGAGACCTTTTTCATGACTTGGGAGTAAACACCGCTTGCTATAACGAGAGAAAAATAAAACCCTAAGTTGGTTAGAAGAATGTGAAAGCACAATTGTGTCAAAACAAATCAAGTAAATCAGCACATAAAAATGTCCACACAATAGCTTGATGACATAAAATGGAGTTCATTCACCAAAACATTTATAAACTGCAAGTAACTGCTTTTTATCAGAAAACCACATGACTAGTATCATAATAAAAAAAAAAAAAAAAAAAAAAAAAAACAAATAGCAACTGAAAGCGCATATTGAAAAATGATTTTTGATGCCAAAATCATTTGTCCTCAACTCGCGTTAGCGAAATAACTCTCACTAACTTTGGGGGAAGTCGCCAAAGTGAGAAATAGAAGAGGTTCTAGGAACGATGAACAGAATGTGGATTTCTTTGACTAAGCTACAGGGACTGTTTTATTGTTAGAGAAATAAGAATAAAGATATAATGAACGAAATCAAATAAAATGTACCGATAGGTAGCTAGCTCTAAGAGGGTACAGAGCTGAATATTTTGGTACAAATAGATCAAAGGGAGGTGGTGCAGTCGAACGATCTTTCTTGTCCATTGCAATTGCAATATCTCAAGAAATATTGCTATGTTTTAGAAGAGATTTGAAATAAATGTGAACTAACAGAAACTGGCGCTGATTTCATTTTGGCTCCAATTGCTTCAAGGGGTGCTGATTTTTGCTTTTTTTTGTGCGAATAAAAATATCTGAATTAATGCAACAATAAGAAAGATACAATATATTAAAATACCGTCTGCGATTTAGTTGTTGGAAAATGATTTGAAAAATCTAAATGATTCAAAATTTTTCATCTGTTGCCATCTTCTGTTTGTTAACAAAAAAAAAAAAAACCCTACAATTAATTCAAGCAAGGCTTTAAAAAAAAAAAAAAAATTCTCAATTTTCGCTCTTTGCTTTTGCTAGGATATTTCGATAATTCGGAAATTGAGGTAGCCGTCAATTTTTTAATTTTGGGAGCCATGTTATTGGCAGGGGAGACCGGGGTTAGTTGGTATAAAGGGTTAGTTGGCATTGTGATTTTAAAAACTCCACGGATGATTCAGAGCGCTACTGAGCCTGTCACTTGATCATCATGGATACGTCTATCTTGCATGAGAACGTCAGATGGATCCAGCCATTGCTTTGAGTGGAAGGATTGAAAAGGTGATTTTCGTATCAATAAGTAAAGTTTTGATTATTCAGTATTTGTCATTTTTTACAGTAGCGTATTCACACTGAGGTATCATTCACAAGTTTTTAATATTTTTGGAGATTTAGCTAAGAAGTTATAAGTCCATTTCTGCTGTAGTTGATGAACATTTGTTTTGGTCACCATGTTTATTTTACTTGATGGACCGGTAGACCAACCAACCACGCAACAACGGATAAGTTAAGGTATGCCAACATTCAAAGGCAAAAAAAAAAAAAAAAAAAAAAAAAAAAAATGTGTACTTAGCTCCATTGATGACGAGGAGGATTTGGAGATTAAATATGTAGAGAGTAAGAATAGTTTAATTGGACTTGGATTGCGTTTGAGCAGTGATTATGATGAAGAAGGCGGAATTTTGGTTTTGCAAAGTGAGGTTGGTGTAAAAACTAAAACGAGAAAAAGGTCGTAAGGACTCAGAGTCATAAGATTGACGTTTTGGGTCTCATTGTGGAGACTATGTAGCTTGAAATACATTTACAAGGTATACCCTGAAAAAATTACGGAAATTGGGAATGGCGAATTTAAAGTATCTACCATGGAGAAATATAAGGGAAACGTGGGTTGGCCTGAAAACATGAACATAATCTGGTACAAATCTAATAAAATCATCAAAAAAATTGAACCATCCATTATGATAAGTGGTGAGCCCGCACTTTATTCAGTTCTCATGTGACTTAACTGGATGATTTGATTTTGACTTCTTATGATTTGTACATTTTTTTCAATACACTTTTTGTGTATTTAAAAATGTGTTTTTTTCTTTTTTGACGCATACAGAGTACAATTTCAAGCACATTAGCATTATTTCTCACTGCACCTTACATAAAGACGAGTAGAAACGCTTGCCTCACATAATATTGCCACCTTACCCCACTACCTATGCCAACTAAAACCCGACTCAGGGGTTAGTTGGCACTGTTGAGGCGTCTTCAGAAAATATTTTTCACTAGTTTCCCAGTGAATTTTCTATGATGTTTCCAGTTTTTCTTTCCTTTTTTTTGTAGCCAAGATGTTACCCTATTAGAGGCATAAATCACTTTTACCGTAAATGCTACAGAAAAAATAGAAAAATCAAAAAGTGAAAACTGTGCCAACTACCCCCGATCTTCCCTAATATCGAAATCTTGTTTAAATATGCATACTGTATGAATCCTTTTACCTGTTTCTGGTATTGGTTAGAGCTTAAATGGTTTATCCATTCATTCTTAGCGTTGAAATACTATTTACATGTCAATATTCAAAATGTTGACAAATTTGGCACAATTTGGTGACTTGTCGCAACATTTGGCGCAAAAATTAGTTAACCAAAATGATACCAACTTGGCGATGTCTCTTCAATTTCTTGCCAATTCCATAAGCATAATGCTAAATGGTGCAAACATACAAAGACAGCATACAGGTAAAGTTTTATTTACCTTATTATTAAAATTACCAATTTTAATAAAAAAAATGCTTATTTTACATACCAAATGCATCCTCTCCCCATCCGGTAACATAACATTTTTCTCCTACGAAATCGTCTTCGTCTCTCGGTAAACAAACTACATCAATGTGAGGTTTAAAAACAACTTTTTTCTCGAGCTTCAAAATGGCAATGTCGTTATGGTAGTTACTGGATCGGTAGTCTGGATGAATATTCACATCAATCACTTTAAAGTTTTCATGAGGATATGCTTCTTTTTCACTTGCAGTGTCATGTTCCCCCAACCTCACTTCCAGATCATCAAAGTTATTCCTGTAATAAATAATAATGTCAAAATATAAAAAACATTAAATAAGTTGGTAGTAATGTTTGATTAGAAATAGGAGACAGTTTGTAGAAGAACGCCTAAAACTACAAAACTAAATTAGAGTCAGGAATCTAAAATTCGACTGCTGAAAAAGAAATCAAAATTTTAATTAATAAATGGAAAAATATGGCTGCCTTTCAAGCTACTTATTGTTGTTTCACCTGAACTGGCAAATATACAGGGTATCCTGAAATAGACTGACAGTTTTCAAAAATTTATAACAGGAAAAATAGTGAATGAGAAGAAAATAATTCCTGCAGAAACTTCGTATGGCGGGCTGTAATTTTTTTCTTCTCAAAGTTGCAAATGTGAGTTCAAAAATTTTCCAAAAGATGGTGCTGCAGATAGTAAACCTTTCTATGAAACAAAGATAGAAAATTACATCATACTTTTTCGAAAAAAATTGCTAATGAACACAATTTCATAACAATATTTTTAGTATGTCTACGGTCGATTACAATAATATGTCGCAATCAAGGAAAAAAATCAGTGAATTTCAATGGGGTCGTTTCCAAAATTTTAAAAGTTTTTTTCTGAAACAGCATGCTTAAAAACATAGGATCTGACCATTGTTTAAATGATTTGTTTAAGTTTAATACTTTTAAAAAAATATTTAAATCGGTGCGCTTTCATTGTTTAAGCTTCTGCTGATGGCATCACAAATGATGAAATGCCAATCAGTGTTGCCTTTCACAGAGCAAAATATTTAATTCGCATCTTTACTCACATGTATTGGCAACGATATGGTTGATAGCAAGCATAGAGCGCAATTTTAATTCGCTTCTTGATTATCATAACGTGGAGATGCAGTAGAAAGGTGCGCCAAAGAGCATCATTTGTGGCGTCATTAAGACCACGCCTTATTTGAAAAATTGGACTCTAAAAAATTAATTACAAATAACAGTTGGGAAAATGAAAGTTTTTTCTCGCTCCATGTTATTATTTTTTTTTGCTTATTCTATCAGTTTCAGTGCCTAAAAGTAGTACTTTTGACTGATGGAAGCAACCCCATTCTACAATTTCATTTACGGCGAATCACATGCATTTTCTGCTAGATTTTTTTTTTATTAATAACCATTTTCCTGTTATAAATTTTTGATAACAGTCTATTTCAGCATGCCTTGCAGCAGCAAAAGAAAAAACGCTTTCATAATTAATTTATACACGTAATTCATCAGTTTTCAACCATTCAGTAATCACAATCTAGTTTTAACTCATAATTTCCATCGCGCAAGAAGGGGGTCCTTGCTCTCCTTATAAAATCAGATTGCAAGTAATAGCAAATTTTGAATATTTCGATACAAAATGCACAATGTAACTTTAAGTGCAACTTATACTTAAACTATAGAAATTTGCTTTATATTCTAAATACTGGAATAACTCTCCTTTGATTAAATTAAAATATAAGACAATGTTTTTTTTTATACTCAATTCCCATTTCTAAGTAACTGACATACATCAAGTCATAAAATCTCAATTGCTATTAATTAATGTTTGCAATAAAATTATACTGATAGTGTTAGTTATAGCTGTATGTAAGCAGTTGTAATGTTGAGTGTTTGTTTGAAGCAACCTTCGGCTTCTTTCGGCAACGTAATCAAGTATTTAATGTACCTTTTGAAGGAGAAAAGGGTAGTTGAGTGGTTTACAAAGAATGTCACCCTTTGAGAGGGGGAAAGGGGAATCCTGAAATTTCGACGAGAGGGATTGGTGAGGCAACAAGAAAGCGACATCGCATATTTTGTTTAAAATAGATATCCTTATGTATATAATAGCTAATTCACTGATCGAGTAACACACTAACGTCATCAACAATGAAACTCGTACCAGAGCATGATAATTTGATAATATTTTTTGGTAAAGTTTGACATGCAGGGAAATGTTTTATTTTGACAAGACTGAACTGGATCTTTTAACTTAACTGTTTTACTGGTAAGACTGTAATTTTAGCAGAATCAAGAAAAGAAAAAGTGGTCAACAATGAACAATATCTAATGGAGTTTAGGGATAATCCACTGGAGTTAGGGTTAAAATTTCAACTACCAAAATATCACCAAACAGGCATTTGCTTCGTTCAAATGTAGAAGCTATTTTTACCGGTCATACCTTGACGGGCGACTTTTTAGTTTCATAAGAGCAGTAAGTTTACGTAATGTAGCGTAACATATTAAAAAAGGAGAGGAGGGGTAAAGGGAAGTGTAACACATTGTGACAATGTGAGAAGGGAGGTCAAATGTGTTGAAAAAGAGTGTGACACGATTAATGGACAGCCCCGTGACACAAAAAGGATACTCTTATACATTGCGCCACACGATACGTTTTTACACCCTCTCTCTTACCAGATGCCTGTATATTTTCCGTCATGGTATTACATTTCTGAGACGCATGGTTACATCGGACGAAGTTTTTATCCAATTATCTCAAAAATTTTAAAGATGTGCTTAAAAAGCATCAAAAAGTAGTAGAAAGTAGGGGGAAATTTCGCGTTAGACCAATCGTTTTCTTTATTCATAAACATTTCCGAGTTAGATGCCAGCGGTCGCAGAATCATCGTAATCGTTGATGAAGATTGAACACGTCGTGGTCTTAAAGTCGTCCAAGTGAATCAATACTTCGGGGATACTGAACCAAGAGTTGTTCGGCTTCTGGTTCGGATAAAAATAATCAAAATGTTGATAGATGGTGCTTCCATGTGTCTTATGCTGAGTGAGCTAAATCGGACTTCTAAGCTAGTTGTGCTCTGTAAACGCAAGCCGTATCTGTCTGCCTTAAACCGAGTAGCATTGTCTACTCAGGCCCAGATAGTCGAGTCTTCTAAGCAACAACAACGACAAACTCCATGTTATGCCGGAAAAAAACATGTTTGTAAATGTTTTGGAAAAAGGAATTTTATTTAGCAAATGCCCTTCCATTGCTTATGCATTGCTGTTTCACAGGGCGCGTTTTAGAATTTTGAAACATTAAAAAGTTTCAAAATCTTCCCAAAACATAAACATTGAGGCAGTGAGAAGCAAAATAATGTAAATGGACAATTTCAAGTTTTGAGTAAAACGCGTTTAAAGTTCCGGCCCTAGGTAGGCTTTCAGTGAAAAGTTTTTCTGGATCATGCTGTATAGCAGCACCTACCAGGGCTACTATTACTATCTCTTTGTTCCCATACAGAGAAGATGTTCACCCATCATTTATATTGGCTGTCTTCAAATTTTTAATATTGGCACTTACACCCCTTTGCTTCTTACTGCTTTTATTGTGCTTTCAAAAAGTACTTACATAAAATCTGCAACGCAGTGAGCAGCTGTTAAAATATGGTTGTCATCAATGAGCGTTCCACCGCAGGCAAAAGTATATTGGGGAGTACGTTTAATTATTGCCGCCTATGAAAGAAAAGAATTTTTTTTAAACCTATTTTGTGGTAATTAACTTAGTTTAAAATAAATAAAAAAATGATATATTTACATTATTTTTCTTCGCATTACACTTTCACTGCTAAAATTTATCAATCATACTTCCGAGGAATAGGCAACTAAAAGGGGGCTAATGTTCCTAAGGTAGACCGCCACCAAAAATTTAATTTTTTCCCATCACAAAACGGCGATACTTCATTTTAAAACAGGTATCTGCAGTGTAAATAGCTAAATTTGGAGAGGTTACCCTGATCGGTCGTCATTGGATGCAATGACTTCACCTTTGAGGAGGAGTAGCTCTAATATTTACGTAAAAATTTATAATTTACAAGTATTTAAATTCTTAGAACTTTGAGTCGAGGCATGTTTTCGAAATATTGTTTCTTTCTATTCAACCACATTCACATTAATTCTTTTTAACTGTAATAAATTTTGGAGATTTAACATCGTGCTAATTGAAAACATATCCATGTTCCTATGATAGCCATCTTAAGAAAAAAAAATGTAGTAAGATTCTTTTTGGTGTTCCACTATATTACAATATTCTTTACCATTACGCATTGTTCTGCTATCCTTATTTATTTATTTTTTTGAGAAGAAGTGAAGCCATGACAGCGTAGGACCTAAACATTGTTTATTGTAATTTATTTCTGTATAATTTTCTTGCATTTCTTTCTTTTAATTTAACATTTTATCATTTATATAGAGGCAAAAATGGTTTTAAAATAATTTCTTCTCACATTTTAAGAGCAATTTCATTAAGTAGGCCACTTTTGGAATACTATGTTCCGGAGAAGGCACACAAGTTGCAATTTTAAAAATGCATTACGAAAGAAGTTACATTTTATCTATAAAAAAAAAGTCCAATAAATTTTTGTTACAGATAATTTTAAAATCCAACATAAAAACACTCAGTCAAATACACTTAACCAGGTAATTATGAACAATCATAAAAGCCTCACTACGGCCAGCTTTAGCTGACTTACTTTGTTTTATAACAGTTTAAATTCAACATGTTCAGGATGCGCCTTCGCATCTCTTTGGAATGAGGTACAAACTGGATCTAATGGAAATTCTTTAAACGCAGTCTTTTAAATCCGTTTAACCTACTAATGTAGTTTGTATGCATTGCCTGCATTAGTTGTTGCAGCAGGCCTTGACATTGAAAATTTTTGAATTGTTAAAAAAATACCTTTAAAAAAGCTAAATGGGAAAAAAAAAGTATTTCAGTTCTTTATCAAGAACTTTTCTCAATAAAGTTTGCTTTACGCAAATCCGGCTTGAGTTCGGAATCTATTGCGGAAATTAAAATCAAGCATAATAATAACTTAAATACGAATTTGCGTCAAACAAACTCAATAGGAAATGCTACTGTTGACGAACAAGTAGAACAAAAATATTTTTTTAATTTTAGAATTAGCTAAGTGGCGTCCAACCTACGGCTCGCGGGCCACACCCGTCATATGAAGCTGATCCGTGTGGCCCGTTGATTTGTTCAATGTTACAAATCGAAAAGCACGATTAGTGACAATGTCACAAATTTAGAGCCAAATATTCAGAAATCGGTTTCTGAAAATAATACATTTAATAAAATAAGCATCATATAAAGGTAATACAACATTGGTTCGTAAGTTTCTTGCCTTTTCCATGTTTATTTAAAGAAAAGAATGAACTTTTTAAATGTTTTCATATGTTCTGGCCAGTGAGAATGATTTTAATATGAAGCGTGGCCCTCGGGTAGAAAAAGTTGGGCACCACTGCTCTTGCTGAAAAACCAACTGCTACGCCAGTCCAAAAGAGTTTGTTTTTTATTTTCTTAAAATGTTTTATCTAACATTGTAAGATTTTTGAGAATACATTAAACATATATAAATGAATGACAATGTTTACTTACTTGCCAAGGCCATTCACCAAATTCTGTTGTTGAAACTCCTTGAGTACTTACTATTCTACCACTCGTAGACATAGGATTTCTTTTGCCACACTTATGATGATTTTGATGAAGGTGCGGACTCTCCGTAGGTTTTTTTTTAGATTTAAATTTGCGACAACAAACGTGGTTTAGCGGACATTCAGAGGAAGTCTGCCTCTTCTGCCTGGAATCCTGTAGAAACAAACATTTCAGAAGAAATTGATACTTTAGGAAACAGATGGAAGACGGATGGCAGGATCATGACGTTAGAGGGAGTTATTACCGTAGACATTTTTAATTCCTACGTCATGTATGAATTTTGATGAATTTTTAATTAGTGTTATTCTAGCAGTAAAAAAGTAGTTGGAAGTTCAAAAGCAGTTGAATGTGGGTTTTACAGCGCCATAAAGTTAGTTTTAAAATAGCACAGTTTGTAAATGTGAAAAATAGTGATTACAATGGTTGCGTTTGTATAGAGCAACCAGTCGACCGCGGTTGACTGGTGACTAACCAGCAGCGTTCTAATAGAGCTACTGGTTAACTGGTTGTCGCGCACATTGTACTAATAGCTTCACCGGTCAATCCATGGGTGTACCGCAATTTAAACTTGTTAATAGAGCCACGTGACAGTTTTGACCAATTAGAATAAATCATTTTTAACCTGCCCGTTATTCGTCTGTTCGAGTAACCGCGTTTTCACCAAAAGCGTTCGATGGAGCTTTGGCTGGTAAACAACAGCTTAATAAACAATGACGTCATTGGCTGTCATGTCATCTACAAACCACGATCCACCGGTTGCTCTATACGAACGCAAGCCTTGTGACAGTTCATTCAGTCGTGCGATTTACTCATAAATGCAATGATAGTGATATCGTATTTTAGCGAATATAAAACAAATATTATTAGATCCAAACAAGTCACAATCTCATAGCAGCGATCAAAAATCTCGCAAAGCACAGGGGGAACCCAGGCTTTGGTCACAATGGTTACATTTGAAAGATTTTCACCCGTAAGAAATTTTGTATAGCACAGTAAAAACGATTCAGAAACGTGTGCCCAATTTCTGACAGAAACATATCTTACAAAAACCAGGAACATTTTCCGCTAAAATTCAATAACCTCCTTGAAATTATCCTAGAAACTTCCAGAAAAATTTAGTAACCTTTACAGCCAGTCGTGTCTCTGAAAATTTAGAGTAAACTCAGGAAGGTATAATATACTAGCTTGCCACATTCCTGATTTAACAAGAAAGTGCCAAAAGCAGCATATAGCAAACATGGCCAAAGCTTAGACAGTATTGCAAATACGTATCAAGAATTTTACTCACATGCAAGTCTTGCAAAGCTACATAGTCCATGGACTTATTATGGACATAGTCCGTGGACGTTCTCTTTGGGAGTTTAATCTGCCTGAACGGGCCGTAATCGAACTGAAGCCGATGCGCTTTATAAATACGTTCAGTCAATCTCTAAACTGGGACATAATAATATTTTTCACAACAGTGAATAGTTTGCATTCGCGCAACTTGTAGAAATCCAGGAAATTTCTTGGCAATGATACCTGACTTTCCCAGGAAGTGGATAAAAAACATTTAAATCTCGAAAGATAACACGGAAATATTCAGTAACGTTTCGGAGTTTTTTTACAGTGAGTATGTAAGGGTGAATGAAAGAAACATTTGTCAAATGAACAATTGTTTTTGTATTGAAACGTAAAGTAAACACACCAGCAGTGGCCAGTACTTCAGTAGTGGCCACTTCAAGGTTTAAAACGCACTAGTAGTAGCCACAGTGAAGTATATTTTTAAACTGTGGGTCTACAATATTAATTACCTCTCTTGAAACTCAGTGAGCGCATTATAGCCCAGCTCTTATTTAATCGCTCAATTTTCAAAAAATTCCAGAGTTACAATTTGTTCACTTTTTTTTTAAACCTTTTTTCCTCCAAACCTCGAATTTGGTCCACTAGTGACCAGTCCAAAATCTGAAAATTTCAGTAGTGGCCATCTGATACTCTCCCATTTGGATACTTTACATTACTTACTATAAATTGAAGTAACTGATGAATAAAATTAATTCAATATGATAGCTACATTAAGTACCAACAAAAAATCACATTATTATTGTTCATTTCTTTCTTCAAAATATATAAGTAAACTTGAAGTCGCCACTACTGAAGCACTGGCCACCAACGGTGTTTTAACCTTACTTCTCATTTTTTAAATAACGCTTCTCACTGAAAGATAAGAACTGCTTGTGAAAATTGTGTGTAGCAAGTTGTATTGCGAAAAATTACATGCTTTAGTGAAATTTTGAAGATGTAACTTTAGCATAAGTAAAGCAAAACTGAAGTATACTTACAACACCTAGATTGGGTTTTGGAGACGAACCACGTCTAGGTTTAATGTCTTTAGAACCATCTTCGATTATTATGCCTTTATCACATTTATAAAAAGGAGTGCAAATGCATTCTGAAGAATCGGCGGAACTTTCTTCCGAATAATCGATGTCACTTAGATTACTCGGATCATAATCTTCAGGATTAAAATCTTCAGAAACATTAAAATCTTCAGGATCATCATGGTCACTAGCGACTTTTTGAGCAACTAAAGATATAACTATTAAAACAACCCAACTTAATGTCTGCATGATGAAAACTTTCTGAAAGGAAGAAAAAAGTAAGTAAGTTGAAATTAAAAGTATCTATTTCTATAAGCTAGTGCACCAAAAATAAACTTATTCATCGAAAAGCAGCAAAGTATCGTGTGAATATGAGGTTCGTGCCATATTACTTCACAGGTTTTTTTTACCCGACTGCGCGTGCGCGACGCAAAGAAGGGTAATGTGTTTAACAGTCTATGTATGTATATCCGTTTCTATGTGGCGTTCTACAGACTAAACGCCTTGGCCAATTTTGGTAATTCTTACGTCAACCGATTTGTCTTAACCTTGGGAGTGTCACTAAACACATGACAGGAATCAAAAGTACCATTTCAAAAACCAGTTGCCATTTTGTCAGTATGGGATGGCGCACGCTGGGTGCCGCACACTGTGTCGCACGCTACCTGCGTGCGACAAAATAGTTTTCACTGCCTGAATTTTTTGCTTACTAAGTCTACTAATTGGGGTCCCAGTGGCCGAGTGGTCTAAGCGATTGCTTCTCCCACTTGAAGCGGTGGGTCAAGACACATTCGCTCCGGATGTACTTTCCCCTCTTTCTGATTTAAATTCTTTCATGTGTTCTTTATATGAATTCTGTACTGTAATAAAAATAAATGATGCGTAACGAAGGCAAGACACTCAGATTGTAGTCCTCACCAAAATAAACCCGTGCAATATAAGCACCAAAAGAAAGAAAGTATACTAATTCGATTTTCATCCCTAACATGTTGCATTTGTTTTTGCCTTGATTCAAGGGACTGAGTTTCGCGACGTGTACTTTCTCGACAGGCTTTTTAGGTTTGCGAGAAAGATTTGATTGACGGGGCCTCAGTGGCAGAGAGGTCTGTGTGACTGCTTGACATTGGCACACTTGAGGCGGTGGGTTCGACTCCCACCCTTGCTCCGGTTGTACTTTCCCTTCTTTGTGATGTAAATTCTTCCATGTGTTGTTTATATGAGTAATAAAAATATATACCGTGCATAAGGGAGGCGTGGCATATAGATCGTAGTCCTCATCAAAATATACCAGTGCAATTCAGCACCAAAAGAAAGAAAAGATTTAACTGTCGACGCTTCCGATTTCGCGTCATCATACAGGCTGTTTATATAGCTGTGCTGTAGTTGACTTAAGTTCGCGCATTTTTGCCGAAGATGAAGCACATGTTGCTTTAAGCCGAGTTAGGACCCTAGAGGGACTAATTATCAGTAGTTTAAATCACCGCAAGTTACTTAATAAACCTCACGATATAAACAACCTCTCTCATTGAAATGAGAAGATTGCGAAATATACCGACATATAATCATAATAACTAAGTCAATGAAAATTAACTAAAAAGTGTAAAATAAAAATTTATTAAATGAAAACAAAAAAACTGACTGCGTAAAAACCAAAAAAAAACTAAAAAGAAAAATGTATAAGCCCAGTAATTTAGAATGTTATTAAGTACTACTGAATAACTACACCGTTGAAATAATTTTATAACCGTACACAGATAAGACATCATAAATTCAAAAGCAGAATAGAAGGATCAACAGTCGGGGCCCATTCAAATTTTACGGGTTTCCTTGAATCAGAAAGGATTGAGCCCTGATTGTTGATCCTTCTATTCTGCTTTTGAATTTATGATTTGTCTTATCTGTGTACGGTTATAAAATTATTTCAACGATGTAGTTGTTCAGTAGTACTTAATAACGTTCTAAATTACTGGGCTTATACATTTTTCTTTTTAGTTTTTTTTGGTTTTTACGCAGTCGGGTTTTTTGTTTTCATTTAATAATTTTTTTTTATGATATCGCAAGAAAAAAAATCCTATTCATTTGAATTTTGACGTCTTGAATTCAAATTCTGTTTTTCGCAAACACGAATTACGATAAGACTCCACTCATTGGGCTTCTTGTTTGGAACTCTACGTCCTTCAAGGGTCCTACGGTCCAAGATTTTGAAGGAAAAAAAAACTAGCATTAAGATTTATTAACGTTACAAATGTACATTGTTGGCCTCTGGTGAGGGGCCCTACAGATTTTGTTTCAAGGGGTCCCAAAATTTATAGATACGGGTCTGGCTTGTCGGCTGATCTACCTTTGTTAATATTGAGTACTAATGGTACCCGTACGGCTTTGCCCGTAGTAGAAAATTAAAAGGTCATTGGTTCTCCTCATTACTCTTAACTGGTCTTTGAGGATATTTATTGCTGAGAGGGCATAAGTTTAAATAAAAAAAAATATAATTAATTTCAGTGACGAAATGAAACGTAATTTAAGGTGTGGTATTGATTCTACTTGTGGCTAGATTAGTCATGAAAATTTTTGCACAGTTTAGTTTATTTCTGAGTGAAATAATCACTTTTTATTAATTCCTGAAAAGTTGCATTGGAGGGACTTATGCCTTTCCTGAAATAATCGATTCATTTATGCTCCGCAATAGAATACTACAGCAGCAGTTCCATAAATTTGTTGCAAATTTTTTTGACGTTCATTTAACAAATCATTTGAAGTTAAAGAATGCACCCGATATTTGGAAATATTCTATTTAAATTGCACAACGGATACATTATGGACCATATGCAGTTTGAATTCCTAATTGTTAATAAATTGTCCTAGAACATTGCAATTTCTGGATCTGGTATTGATCAATATATTTACAATATTTAGCTTGTTTCTGAAGCAAATGTTTTAATATGCAGTAGTTTCTGGCGAATACCCACTTGACCGAGATAGTGGGTTTTTCAAATTAACCCACCCGAAAAATCTCAGACAAGTAATTTCAGGCCGGTCCCGATGCGGCAAACCTGCTGCAAATAGATGTCAATAAATTTAAAACTTGTCAATAAAATACTGGAAAATAGGTGATAATCAACATACAAGAATATGTTTTAATTGAATCCTCAAGTTTAAGAAGGGAATGGGAACCGAAAAATGGCAAAATTACCGTTTTAACTCTAAATTATCCTCAAGCGTTGGTCTACATGACAGTGGTAAAAAAAAAAAAGACAAATACCAGTCTCTTAAGAAAAATATAGCAAAGTTTAGGTGCTCATTAAATGAAAACTCTATCACTTATACAAATTAGTTCGATTTCTCAAACATGTGATTCTTGGACTTATTCCCTTCTTAAACCTGACAGTTCAATTTGAGTTTGACATACGTAAAATAATATTGCCATTCATTTTTAGTATAATACGTACTAACATGTGCTACTTAAAAACAAGATTGAAAAACTTCTTTTTAAAGGGGAGTTTTCTTTTTTTCTTTTTTTTTTTTTTTTTTAAAGTTCGATGGGGTTGATTTACTGAAGAAAATATTCTTAAGCCTGATAAAATTTTTCATTCAAAATAATTTACTAAGAAACTACAGCCGGGCCCCGATTTAACGAACCTTTATTTAACGAATTTCGCGATTTAACGAATTTGTCTTTTTCTCCGACTAAAATGAAGGCAAAACCCCCTATTTACCGAATAATAAACCCCGAAATAACGAATTATTTTAACACCTTTTTTTTTAATTTGAGTAAGGAACTATTGGATTGTTTTCCAAATGTTACATCCGCGTTGTCCTAAGCAGAAAAATACTTTTCTTGGAATCAGCAATTTTCGACAGACGAGGGGGCAACCAACGAATAGTGGTTCTGATGCAGAAAGCGCATGGTAGTGAATTTACCATTAAAACTTACTTTTTCAAGTTCTTTGCATGGCCTGGAAACTGTAAAAACATATCTTATGCAGCGGTCTGCAAAAGGCAAATTATTTTCTTCTCTCCATAAAGTCGAAAGAGAACTTTTTCGATACAAGTATCAAGGAAATTGTCAAACATCTAATACTCAGTAATTAAAAATTTCAAATTAACTAGCGTGTAATAAGTCGTGGAATGCTGAATAAAAAGTGTACACTTTCTAATTATGGATATTTTTGCGCATTTGCTTATTAGGAGGTTTTAGATAAGATAAGTGCATTTTTTAAAAATAATTGTTCACACCCCAATATTACGAACAACCCCGATTTAACGTATAAAAGTTTCGGTCTCGGTTTATTCGTTGATTCGGGGTCCAACTGTACAGTGTTTTTTTAAGATCAAAATTTATGACTTGTGACTTTGAGCATATGTCATTACTGGTACATTTTTTTAATTGTTATGTTTTTACTGTTAGTAGTTTATTACAGAAAATGTTTGCGCGAAAAGAGCAAGAATAATAGATTTTTTTCTCTATTAAATTTTTATCCTTCAGCTATCCATCAGCTTCAATGAATTCCTTTTGTGTATTACAAATCTTGTGATACACAAAAGATACTTTTTCAAAAATTACCCGTCTGTAATCTTAAAAAAAAAAAAAAATGCATCGTTGCTTAGGTTCTATATGTACACGTCAAAAATACTTTCGAAATAAATAATAATTCTTCCAATGTGTATCGAGAATAAAAACAGGTTCTACATTTCGGAAAGATGAATATAATTCTTCACGATAAGTAAAGGATAAAGAATGAAAATGAAACTTGAAATCCATAACATATGCAAGTGAAAGTAGAAGATACTTTTCTTCTAACGACTTGAAATATAAAGTTGAAAATTAACATTCAAGGGACAACTTATTCATTATTTTCTCTTCTAACTGAAGAAGAAATGTCATTGAAAATTCCTAATAATTTGAGAGGATATTCTTCATAAAAAGGGTTTTATGAAGAATATCCTGTGTAATAAGGTGTTTTGGTTTTAACACAAATATATATTTTTCTGTTTTCCTTCGCTGATCAAAAACAGTACTTTTAATGGCTTTAAATGCAAAATATTTCAAAACTATTTTTGATTTCAATTTCAGACTTGATCTTTCTATACGTACACAAAAGTCAAAAATTGGAAAAAAAAAAAGCGTAATGCATCTATTGCTGAAAAAAAATTGAGCTAGATAGAGGTGTTAAACTCGACAATAACTGTTATTACTATTGCTGCTATTTTATTTTTGCAGAAAACCAATCACTATAGCCATTTTCTGTAGTATCCTGTTGGAAAATTATACGTTTTCGTATGATTTGAGTGAATAAATATATTTTAAGTTCTTTATTTGACCATTATTAATTTTGGCTCTTGTAGTAACTCATAGAAGATATTTATAGTGACAAAAATGACTTTGATGACATCAGTAGAGTCAAATGATGGTCAAGCGACTTTCGAAGGAAACGGTCTTAGCTTTTCTTTTTCTATTTTTGACCAATTCAATTCTATATCATACTTGATTACAGTAGAAATTGCAACCGAACCTTCGTTTAACCGTAGTCGGTTTCATTGTTTGTTTTTTCTCTGCGGAAATAAACGATATCTTTTTAAGGTCACAAGGGTCACCAAGTCCTGCTGCAGATATCACTATCCTTACATTTTTGTATCGGTATCGCCCCCTAATCCCCCCGAAACATATCGATTATTTACTTAAAAAAAAGGAAAAGAAAAGAAAAAAAAAACAACCAATGAAACCGACTACGGTTAAACAAAGGTTCGGTTACAGTTTCTACTGTAATCAAGCATGATATAATATTGCATTGGTCAAAACTAGAAAGAGAAAAAGCAAGGACAGTTTCCTTTGAAAGTCGGCTGACCATCATTTGACTCTACTGATATCATTATCCTTACATTTCTATCGGCATCGCCCCCTACCCCCCCCCCCCCCCCGTCCCGTCCCCCGTAAATAATTGCAACATGGTAAATAAATCTACCGTAAAGTGGGGCTACTTGGAGCGAAATTTCATACTTTTTGCGAGTTTTACACTGAATGCTTTGTTAAACCCAATGTGACCTGATAACCTTGTCTTTACCACTTTTCAGACGTTCTGCTACTACCTAAATTTTTTTTAAAACAACAATTTTAACTCTTTATATATATTTTTTCTATTTTTAAAAATTGGGTTCAAGTAGTCTCGTGCTGGTGCTACTTGGTCCCACTCAGCAAATCCCTTAAAAAAAGCTGTAAAACAGGTGTTGGTATCAAGAAGGACCAATGATTTTGAAAAATAAACTCAAAAGGTACATTCTAGTGAGCAAACTATTTCTATAAATTGCAAATTATTTATATAAATTAATATAAAATCAACGTATACATAAAAACATATTTTTAGGAAAACATAATTTCTCAAATAGAAACATAATCTAACTACAGCTAAAACCAATTGAAATGCTCATTATTCAAACATTAGAAAGAATGAAAACCCCTCAATTTAATAGTTTGGGTGGATTTTTTTTCTCTGATATTATTTAATACCTGCTCTTCCTAGCTACTAAATACTACAGGACGCCCAGGCTTGTTTTGTGAACGACCTTTTAATTTCCTTTTTAGAGTTGAATACTTAAGTAAAAATGGGTGTAACAACTGTAATTTTTCCTCTTAATAATCCACATTATTTCCTACTTCAAGGGGTTCTCTTTTACTTTCTTGCCCTTCTTATCCCCAGATCTACAACTAACCTCTTTATTTTAAAAGATTACAAACCTTACTTAACATAATTTAGTGATGAAATGTGGTTTAGGGCTGTTTGAACGCTGGGTTCAAGTAGCCCCGTTTTAAGGCAACCAGTGACAACTTGCAATTATAACCACAATCAGTAAAAGGCGGGAATAGCAGAAACTTTGTTTCATGCTCCAGCCTCTACTTAGTACTGCTACCTGTCATGGATAAAGTTTTTTAAGTCTATACATTGCGTTTTATAGGACCAGGATAGATTTTAAACTTTTTTTCTCATGTAGCCCCTGGAGGCTCAAGTAGCACCACTTTACGGTACCTTTTGAAATGGCATTCAATTCAAAGTCAATAAAATCTGAAAGATAAGTCTTATTTTGCTCAGTAATGTTTTCACCTGTCGAAAATTAACTGTATAACTAATATCATAATAAAGTTGACTACATTATTACGAAGCGCCTCATGGATTAAAGCTAATTGTCACTTCAAGTTGAAAGGAGTCTAAGTATACGAATTACGTGTAATATGTTTTATTAGATTTACACTGCAGGCTGAGTTTTATACCATTCAGTAACCATTTTTATTACGTAACAAGCAGTCCAAAACTTAGTAGAAGGAAATGAGTAGAAATAAGACAACATGTATACATGTGCAAATAAAAAGCAATTAAAAGATTAAACGTTTTATTATTTTTTTAGTTGCTTTATTTGTATATGTATACACATTTTCGTGTTTTTACTCACCATACTTATTGTTTATAATCTAGGTAATATGTATTTGAAACACTACATTTCATTATTGTTTTGTACGTGTGTGCATATTTGAACCTAGAGTTAAAGCTTCTATTGTCTCCTACTGGCCATTTTTGAATCCCTTCTTTTATCCGAAGTATTCGATTAACCGAAGGGGGTAGGGGATCAGGCTTTTCGTTTAGTAGAGCTTCTGCTCGACTTGTATTTGTTCACTTATTGCATATAAATTCTTTGAAAATATGTTTTTCTTTTATTTCAAACATGATAAACTTATAAAGAAAAGTGAATATTTCCTTGCAAAATTCATTTATATGACCAGATTTGGTAAATGATATGTATTCTACGTAAATGATACCAATCACTGATGTATTTTGTTTAAAAACACGCTTTATGAGTAATTTTTTAAACACTGAACATCCATCAGAGTGACTTGTTGCAATTTTAAAAATACAAACACGTGTTGTAAGATAATAGCTTCTTCAAAGTGTCTAAAAAAAGAAACAAAACTAGTAGTAAAGATTTTGAAGCTGGTCTTATTCAATTTAACAAATTTCGCAGTAATTTAAGAAAAAAAAGAAAAAATACTGATTGAAAAATGGTATGTTTCAATACGGCACTTTGGATATGACGAGTTTTTTTTTTTTTTTTCGGCGTCTAAATACATTATAGACAGTTTTGTTTCGGCACTTAGGATATGAGAAGTTTTTTTCAGCGTCTGAATACATTATACACAGTTTTATACTGGCAATCAGTTTTTAATTCATAGTTCCAATTACTAATATCCAGTGTTCAAGTGAATAGGTAGCACCTTTCAAAAGAAAGCTTTAAAAACTTTAACAGAACTTACTTAAGTTAAATTTGGTAAAATATGGATAAGACGAGTTAATTAAAAAAATATAAACAGGAACCAAGTAAAAACAAAATTAAAAATATAAATAAAAGATAAAATAAAAAAATCATAAAAACATGAGCTATCATCTGTGGTATGTAGCAGCTACGCCATTAAATTTCCTGCATGGATAAATCTTCGATAAAGAAACTACGCATTTTTTTAAAATCATACATGAATGAAAAACCTTCTGTTGTGGTAAAAAGACCAAGCTGAAGGCTGTTAGAATTCTTACAAAAATTGTCATTGATAATGTTAAAAACAGTTTAAGGATACATTATACGCTCTTTTCTTTGAAACTGGAATGCTTGAAATGGATAAGATACTAGTTTCCTAACATGTCAAAGAAAATTAAAATTTCATACAATTCATTATCAATTATATTATTTTTTAAAATATAATATAGGCATAAACTTAAGGAGTATGAATTTTTGCTTAAATAAAAACTTATCCAATGTGTTAAAAAAAGAAAAAAAGAATAAAAAATCCCTGGAATCCTGTTGCATGGAATTTTTAACTGGAAAAACTGCATATGACGATAACTTCCTATAACGACATTTATGGATTTCTATCAAAAATACATCTACGTTTAAGCCAAAAATGTTTAATGTTACAAGACATTCTTCTTACTGGTTGAAACTGTAGCCAATACAGTTTATTAAGTAATATCATTTTTAAATTTTAAGTGATATGAAAGATTCTTCGGCATCTTTTTTCTAAGCTTTATATAATGTTCCTTCTTTCGTGGAAATTTCTATTAAATCCAATTTAAAAATTTTAAATCTCGAAAAACATACCTTAAGAGCAACAGCAAATTTTAGGGAGGGGGGCAGGGGGCCCGGGGCTCCTCTTAAAGGGATAAATTAATTTAACTATTTCATACATTATTTTTTAATATTCTGCATAGCATTCAAATTTTTTTTACATGTTTTTAAAAAGAACACAAAACACACAAAGCATATTTAAATAAAATAATTTTTGTTTGCTAAAGTAGTAATTCTGATTCAAAGGCCAGAGTGACAGAATACATTTAACTCACTGGTTTTGAATTCAAGGGAACTGAATATCGTATTTCGTCAATTTATTCTTCGTTAATTGAATCAATTATTAATTGTTTTTAGATGTGTACACGTACTTAAAAGAGTCAATTCGATCCAGGAAGCTATTTGCTTAAAAGCAGATTTCTTTTTCAGCTTATAAAAATTGCAAAAGAAACAGGTCACATGGTAGTTTCTTAGAAAAACCATAATGTTAATGGAAATAGCACGCAGTACCAAAATGTTATCGCAACTATATCATGGTTGAGGAACAAATCCGCATCTGCTTTGAAATTTTTCAGTAACATTTATACGTTTAGTTATAAAGTTTATGTTTAATTACAAAGCATTCTTAATCACATAATATTTTCTTCCTAAAATATAAATTTAATTATAAAAATTCAAATGAGGTATGGGTCCATTTAACAACCTTACCCTCGTGTTATAATCATTCCTAAATTTCGTGTTGCTAACTAAAACCTCTCATTTTATAGCATCTTGGTGAAATTTTATAGGGCTTTGCATTTAATTGGGTTGAAATGTTAAATATATTTTACGTCCATATTCAAAGTATATTAGTGAAAAATATTTATGTTCTTAAAAATAGATTAACAAAACATTTAAAAATAAAGTCATGAAAACTTCGTTAAAAACATTCTGCGGGGGGGGGGGGGTCCAAAAGCTATTTCTGTGTCTGCCTCTGCTTAAGAAATGTTTTCCTTTATGGAAATAGTATTTAATGAGTTTTCCCTTTTTTTAGAGTACAAATACAAGAAAAATATATTTCTATAAACACAAAACTTGTGTGGATTTTTTTTCTATTTTTTTATACATAAGGATATATTATTATACAGAAAAACCCCTTCTAACGGACACCCTTCAAATGCGGACACCTTTTTATGTCGTCAATTTTTAATTCCCCGATTTCAAGGCAAATAACACTATTAAACTCCTCTCCTGCGGCCACCCCTCTATCGCGGAAAAAAAATTGTCCCGTTAGTGTCCGCATTAGAGGTGTTTTACTGTACTTTACTAACGCATTTGGATTGAGTGACTTTAGAAAGACTTAAAACAATTCAAATACTTAAAATAACTTTACAACTACCTTTCTGATATAGGATCGTCACATGAACATCAGTAAACAATTTTGAGAAATGCTTGCTTGTAATCCAAAGAGTTACTTAGTTTCAGTTTTCAGAAATCTGTAAAAGGTTCATTCAGAATTTTTATAATATATTTATCGAAAGCGTGACCAGTGAGCCTTCACAACCTTTGAGAACAACTTCACAACTGAAGAACAAGCACTACCACTTTCAATAACTGAAGGTCAAATGAGGTAAAATTCCAATTGTACTTTTCCGACGCAGAAACTGGTTTAAACGGGTTTTTACAATTCCAAGACGACAACATATAGTAAAAAAGCGATTCTACAGATAAAAATAAACAATTCTCTATATTAATAAAATCTGAAACAGCAAATATTATCAACATTATTTTTTTTGCCCTATGTTGAGCAACAAAGCTAAGATAAGGCTGTTTATTGGTAACACAATAACACAAGTAAATTAAATGCCATTGTGAACCTAAAACTGGTACAGCATAGAAATTTTATGTCTTTATTTATCGAATATACCAGACTTTTTATTAAATAGTTTAATTCTCATGAAATTAATAAAAAAAAAACTAAGTAATCATAGTTATTTAGTCAATAACAAAAATAAAGATAAAAACTACGCATGAAACTTCCTAACCAAATTATATTATTTTCTACCAACTCGCCTCTCTCTTTACAAGAAATGTTAATGAATCAAAATCCTTGATATTATCATTTTTCTTCATTTGTTAAAAAAATTTCGTTTTAGATTTTTTTCCGCCCAGTTTTCTTCGATATATTGAAATTCTTTTAAAGTGTATAGATTAATCTTTTTATCTAAAGCATTTCCCCTCTTCCCTTTTTAAAATTGCTAAAACTATACGCATACATATTTGGGATAAATATTTTGCTAAAAAGTAAAATTAAAAACATCTTCTTCAGCGCAAATTTGAAATCAGAAGTAAGTCAAGTGTTTCGGAGTTAAAAGTATACTGGAGTACGTCTGAAACTCTTTCAAATTTGTGATTTCTTCGAAAAATGTTTATATTTTAACATTTATATTTGTTCGAAACTTGTATTAAGCAAGAAAAAACCTTTTTGTGGCACCTATGTTATTTCTGTTGCTGTCCAAATTTGTTTATGTTTTACTGTATTTTTAAATTTATAATTTAGTTTAATGTTTGATATTTCATAAGAATTTTTTCCCCTGGAAGTTAATGATTTTTTTTTGACTTGACAATCGTGTTATTTTACATTACACTGAAAATAAAAGGTAAGCATAAATGCTTTTTTTCCTTATGCACAACAGCATTTTCGAAATTTAAGTAAATATTTCAATATCTTTAAAAAGGAAGATTTATCTACGTTCATATGGCACCAAGTTAGTACAGCTAAAACTTCCTCTAAATGTCACTTGTGAAGTTCAATACAAAAGATCAAAAAAGTTTACATTTTAAAAGTAGTTTGATTTATGTTTTTTTGCTTTTGTTTTCAAAGAAAATGCGTTCGCAACGAAATATAAATTTATGTTAGAAAAAAGGAGCTGCGTAAAAAAAGTATTAAACAAAAATGTGTTTAATTATGTTGAAAAAACACTTGTAAAAATAATAACAAATTATCGAAGTCAATTGCATTTTTAAAATGTCAAATGCATCTATAATTACACCCCAAAAGAAATTTAAAAACATATGTCAGCTGCAATTGAGATTTGAAAATTCAACAACGCAATGCTCCATTAAGTACCAGAAAATACTTCGCTGAAAAAGAGCCCAAATATTCCTTTTGATGTTTATTTTGTTAAAAACGTTGTTTTTTTTTTATTCACGTTTTAATATTTTGGAAATTAGAAACAACAAAATCTAAAGCACACATTATTTTCAAGGAGAGCGATTGAAGTTAAACTAATGAACTGAAAAACACGGCAGTAAGTAGAAAGAATTAAGAAAATATGTTTTGAACTTCTCTTTATTAAATTTACTTAGCATTAAACACGACTTCATTTAAGCATGAAAGCTCTTTTAATTAAAATCTTTGCAGTGTTTTACAAATGAGTTTTCCTGCAGTAGTCGGTGTATTTGATAAATTTTCTTTGCATTTCTTCAGAATCAAAATAGTGTTGTTACATTACAATGTAAATACAATGTTTTAAGCAAATAATTGATGGTTCGATTTGTTTTCTGTGTAAAAATGAATATTTTTTTAGAAGCAAGTTACGACTGAAGTTAAAAGATTGTATGTTTTAAGATTTTATACATTTTGCGGAGAAATATTCTTTACATTTAACATTTATACGTGTGATTAAAGAGTTCATGAAAGATATAGTTTATTGTAATGTTTTCTGCTTTATTTACGTGTTTCTATTATTTAAAGATGATCAAAACTTTTTTGACTTAACAAACATAAATAAAAATGGTTGTATTCAATATTAAATCTCCTCAAAATTCCATTCGCTACAGTAAATGTCAACAAAAGCAGAAATATCAAACACATTAGAGGTCACTAGAGTTGAACTATAATTACTCAAATTAGTTATGCATTCATTAAGCAAAATAAGAATATGAAAAAAAAAAAAAAAAACACTGTACTTGCACAAAATTGCCAAAATTAGTAACTCTAGCTTAGATAGATTTTGTAGAATTTGAATGTTGGTGCTTTTTGACCAGGAATTACCCCGGGGGACTCTATGCAGTGAAAAATTAATTGCTTTAAATGTCCATATTTTATCAAATTTTCAACACTTTAATTTCTAATTTTAGTATTACATTTCTCTTGTAGCTGTCAAGTTTTCTGAAACTTTAACAGACTTTGATCGAAAACTTTGTGTGTTATGGGCCAAATGAAAATCCATATTGAACAACATCTATGCCCTTTTTGTTAAAGATAATTAAGGAAATTTTGAGAGCAATTTTAGAAGGACACACTGGGAAACAGTAATTTGGTTGCCTTAGATGTGCGATGTATTTTGGACTAACTTATACATCAAGTCTAAAAGAGTCTCAGTACTAACCTATTACATTAAGATTCTAAGATACACTGGGTTCAAAGTAACCAACTAACAACAAAATATAGGACATTTCTGAAAAGCATAGGACGAAAGGAAAGATTTTGGGTGAGAAACAAATACATACAGTGCATACACAATATGAAAAAAATTACTTTTCTGTGTCTGATGAACACCAAATTATTACACATTTGTTACTGAAAATGTAATTTTTTGCCATGAAAATTAATATGAACTAAAATTTGACACAAACATTAGTAACGCAATTTTCGAAAAGCAACACTTTATTTTAATATAAAAAAGGTATTTCAGCCAATAGAAGAACAATAGGACAAAGTGGCGAAATTCACGTAAATTCTAGAGAAATAACATGGTAAATGATGAATGAAAAGTGTCATGGTAGAAGAAAACTAAGTTTTGAAACCAGTATGCCTATTTTACACCAGGGTTTCTGCTACTATTGCATTTTTTGCAAAATACAAAAATATCTCAATTACAATAAAGAACAAGTCATTTTGCGCTTTTTTGCTAAAATAATAATGAAAAAATCGATGCATGAGCCAAAAGATATAGCAAGCATGGTGACTTTATCTAAATTTTCCAATAAACCTTTCCAAAGACATTCAAATTACTACTAAGTTCAACAATACTTAGTCTTAATAAGCAGGTGTCCTTAGCAATTTCGCCGACACAAAATCTTTCTTTCCTCTGTTTCTCTCTTTCAATCTTTCCTTTTGAGACATTTAGAGATTTCAAGTGGGCCAAACAACAAGAAATAAGGAAAAATAAAGAATGGAAATATTGCCCTCGCGAAAAACAGGAGCAGGCAAAATGGTAGGAATAAGGCATTTTTTACATTGTAGTTTGTTTGTTCTTATAAATGTGCTTTTTATATAAAGTAGATCCAAAATTTGATAAAATGTAAAGTTGAAGTAATTTATCAAATTTTTATGCCATAAAAACATTTGTTGTAGCATCATAGTTGTTAATTACTATGAAGATATGGGGTGCCATTGCCTCCAGAGGTTGGATCTGATGGGAGCTGAACCCACAACCTTCGGGATTTGAAGGGAAGTCTCTCTGTCAGAAACTGTCGAAAACACAAATTCAGCTGTTATTAACATTTTTTATGAACATATGAGATTCCTCATCGTGAAACATGATTTCATCATAATTTATTTTTCTTATCATTTAAGTAAAATAAAAATTAAATTAAAAAAATTTTATTAAAATAAAATTAATTCCTTAAAATTAATTTGTATGTCGCAAAAATAGTTACAAACATTAAACCTTAAATCCAGTTTTAAAGTGGTTCTGTGTTTGAACTTTTTAATAACTAACAACTTTTTAATAACTACAAGTAATTTTATCTATCTAAAATTCTTTCTATGTTATTACTAATCAAGGTTTGTTGATTTAAATCAGCTTGATTTAAATTGTGATTAAAATCATAATTTAAATCAAATGATTTTAAAAAAAAATCATTGCTTCAAATCAATTGATTTGAATGAAGTGATTTTTTAACAAAATCATTATCTAAAATCAGTTGATTTTACTTTTATAAATTAATTTTGAATTTTTATATTTGTATTGCTCTAAATTCAACTACACACCATTATACCATCTTAACATCAACAGTCCCTCTTTTTGCATGTGTAACAGATTTTCACTCTATTGTTTTTACTCCAAAATTACAGTTTAGAACAAAATAAAAATTTGAATTTTTTCTTATACACCTTGACTAATATAGTTCAGATAAGTAATTGTTCAACATATTATTTTACACTAAAAACATACATGATAATGGAAAACCTTATATGTTAGCAAAGCATAAAACAAAATCACATCTTATCTAAGCATTATAACATATTTATAAATCTTAAAATATTATTGAATAGTTGGAGAACTTATCTTAATTTAAAAAGTAAGATGAATTGATTCATCTATTGTATGAAATATATTTCATTGAAGCACCGTTCATACGTTTCTGGAGGGACTGTATGAAAAAAGCGTATAAATGAAAAAAACTTATAATAGGTATGCGTAAATATGTATTAAACTCTGTCTGACCATATTAAAAAACATATAATTGATAAAAACGTATAAAAGAGAAACATACAAACAGTGCTTCACTGTATGTTTATACATGTAAAGTAATTAATATCTACAGATTTTTAAACATTAAAAAAATTTCTAAAATCCAATTTAAATTTTTAAAAAATCCGACTTTTGATTTTTTTTAAAAAATAAAAAAAAAATCACGAACCCTGTACTAATGTAATATTCTTTTCCTTTTGAGTAAAAGCAAAACTAAATTGATTAGCAGGTAATGATTAATTATAAGGCAGCTAAATATTTTTCATGAAAGAAGAAATCTAGAAGTGAAAAAATATCTTTTGTTGAAAAAAATGAATGTCTTCCATCAAAAGGTGCGGTTCTTAAGAGAGTTCGTCGCCAACAAAATTTACTTTTAACACAAAAAATGATAGCTCTTTAAGACTGTCCCATTTTATGAAAAAAACTTCCTTTACCCAATAGATGGCGCAAAATGTTGCACCCTGGTTGTGACGAAACCATCATGCTCGTTGTACGTTTTAGCCGCAAACTAGTTTTTACAACTGACAGGATTTACGCGACATCCAGAAAAGGGGACAAACCGGAATTTGTGTGGAGGAGATATTGTTCTTCAGAGGAGTCAGTGAGGAATGTCTTTCATTGTTCGAAACACACCCCTCAAGTGCCTTCAGGCATTGACAGCGCGAAGGAATCGGAAAAGCAAACAAAACCGCTGCAGAGAAATGAGATGAGAGCATTTTTGCTTCGATTTGAAGTTTAGATCAGAAATGATTTCGTTATACTAAGGGTTCATCTTTTTAACCGCGGAAACTTCGGTAAATTTATCGCAACATATTTTAGAAATGTCTTCTTTTTGGCTATTAAATCTACTAATAAAAGTTGTCAATCTAATGTATTTTTTTTTTTTTTTTTAAATATTAATCTTTAGAAGCTTTGTTTCCTTCATGCTGCATTTATAGAATTGCTAAATAGTAATAGAAAAGACTGGAAAGTTTGTTAAATCAGACTTGGACAGTTTAAAAGAAAATTGTGTTTGAAAGGTCACATTTTTTTAATCTTTACGAGGAATTTTAACCTTTTGTTCATGACAAAGGTCCACAAAAATTACCATGGAATTACAGAGAAAACTTGGTGGTACGAATCTTTTAAAATTTTGAAGAAGAAAACATAGTTTTTTACGGCATTTAACAGGGCCCAGTCGTGCAAAGAGGGGGAGGAACAGCCCCCCCCCCCAAGATCGATCTTAGTTTTCGCCTAACTTGGAAATAGTCGGGGGGCTACGGGGGAAGAAACTGCAAATTGTGATAAAATTATGAAACTCGGCATGTTTGTAGACATTGTATAAACAAAAATTTTACAAAGGGGAGGCATTCCAAAATCCCCCCCCCCCCCGGCTGCCATTTCTGGTCCAGAACCAAAAACGGCGATTCTTTTTAAATTTTCGTTATTGTAATTTTTTTAATCATTGGTTGTGTCATTCCATGGATGTTTATTACATTTTTTATTATTTAAAACTCCAAAAAAATCTAATTTCAGAAATAACTTCACAAAAAAATGGTTTTTTAAAAATAAAATCAATATTTTTAAATTATGAGTTCTCTGAAGTGAATTTTTCCCCCATAACAGAATTACAGGTTTCTGAGTTTGAAGATACATTACATTTGTGTTATATCAAAGTAGGATTCCAGTTATCCAAACTCTAATTGCCCGAACTGTCCAATTATCCGGTCATGATGCCCCTCGTTTTAAATGACTGAGCACGCATAATTGAAAACTATTTGAGAAGGGTATAATAGAATAAGGACTTGAAGAAAAAAGAGAGAAAAAAAATTAATTTTCAGACAACATAATTCTAATAGAAAGAAATTTAAAGTTAATTTTAAATTTCTGTTCATTATTATTATCGCTATTGTTGCTGTTTTTAATTCTCCGTCACCCAATTGATCATCAGTAAGCTTTTTCTCATTTTATAATTAAAAAAAAACAAAAAACATATATATATATATATATAAACAAATTCAAGTTTTGGAGCACCGTATCAAAGCTGGTGCTTTTAAAATTAAAGTTTATTAGATCATAGATTTCAACTAACTTTAGTATCGTTACTGAAACTTTGAAGGAGTTGATTTTGTGTGTGTGTTATATACAAATATACGTGTACAATATACGAATTTTGTATTAACTTATCCAATTATTTAAGACATTTTTAAACACCCTTTAAACTGTTCCAGACCATTTCTTAACAATATATTACCGTTTCTTGCATAAACAGCTGAATTTTTACCGTATTTTAAAAAAAACAGCAGTATTCAAACGATGCACAATATCAATTATCAATGGGAGAGAGAGACATGAAAAAAAAAAAAAAAAAAACAGTACGGTACATATACAGTATGCAGTAATAATAAAGCACTACACTGTAATAGTACTATACAGTATTGCTGTGCTATCTTCGATCAGTGGCGGATTTATATTCTTTTCAAGGGGGTGGCGGTTGAAAAACGTGGAAGCCATATTTCTCCCATCAACCCACTATGTAGGGGGGGAGGGAATCAATTGCCCACTTTTAGCCTGTATTTTAAATTTTAATCACCCCCTATCGCCCCTCACAAACTTATCGCTCCCCTCAAGAGTTAAATCTCCCTTTTGGTGGCTATCACCCCCAGGTTTAGAAACCACTGTTCTAAATCATAGCAAAATGTATCATCATACCAGTATAGTGTAGTCCATGGAAGAAAAAGGTTGGAAGATACATATAGAAATATAAAAATTATTAATGTTCAAAAAAGAGGGGAGGGGCGAGCTTCGGTTTCAAATTAAAAAGTGGGTAATGCTGTCCATCTTCGACTACACTGTCTCAACTTAATTTAAAGCAAATTTGTGGAATGTACTTGATTGAAATTAATAGCAAAAGCTAGTAATTCCTTTAATTCTTATATTATTGGTTTTCGAAAATGACAGTTACGGAGGGGGCGGTCGTCTCCACCACCCCCCTGGTAAATCCGCCACTGCCTTCGAACCATTTTTTAGAGTTTCAAGCGTTCAAGAATTCCTTATCTTGTCACAAATTTTCACTTTTTCTTTCTATCTTCACAAACATAGCATGAAACAGCGTGCTTTGGTGCAGAATATTTCATCACCTTTCATATTTAGAATTTAAAATATTAAAAGAAAATTGTGGAGTTGTTATTTATACACACTAACAAAGCGATGTTTTGACTAGCGCTGGGTGGGAACTAGAGCAGTTAGTGATGCTAAAAGGATGAAAGTATATTCACGAAACTAATATTTAGTAGTAAATAGCGAAGCCGTCATTTTGCGCCACGATTCCTTTCCAAAAGTTTTCGTGTTGTGGGTGAGAAATTTGCGTTAGCTCTAACATTCGTTACTCGAGAAAAACTCGCGTTATAGGCATTTGGCGTAAGTTGAATCGCTTTGGAGCGGAAGCCGACTGTATATGAGAGATATAAATGTTCAATTTTGATTGGGGAAAATGTAAATTTATCATACATTTCACGACAGTATATTTTTGAGTATTATAGTTTAAAGTTGGTTGTATTCAAAACGTTGATCAGAATAAAACATGCGTCTTGTTTTGCCACAATGACTTGAGCAGAAAACGGACAACCAAGTTAGAAAAGTTACTTATTGGATTTAGTTCAAGCACTTCTCTGCTTCCCAAACGTGATGAAATTTTAACTAAATACTGATTTTTTTTCCTTTTGTTTTAGCAAGATTAGTGAACTCCCCCCCCCCCCTTCGATGATGAGTAGTCATTTGATTGTCATCATTTTTATTTGGAGGAGAATGGAATATATACTATGACTACGAGCATTCTTCGGAAGGGCTAGAGAGGTGAAAACCAGGAAAATATGTAGCAAAAAGAGAGATCCAATGGGGTATTCCCCCAAAAATATTTTAAAAATCAATAAAACGATCTATCCTTCCTGGATTTCGTTTCAAAGTTTATTTCAGGTCCGTCATTTGGGAAATCAGGGTGAGGAGGGGCCATTGGAACCCCCTGGATTTTAGAAATATTTTTAAAAACAAGTAGTCTTTTTGTTCGTATTTTTTGTTTGTTCCTTTAAATATTAGGCAAATGTTTGGATAGGTAGCCTCTCCCCCGGAATTTTTCCGGAATTGAAGTTACCAAAACGTATTTTAATCAAGTTTTAGTGATTGGGGTGGGGGGAGAAATGATTGGGGGTAATATGAAGGAAACTTTGGAAATTTAAGTTTCAGAAATAGAATAGTAGATTATCTTTGATGGCAAGGCGAAACGATCGGAGACCCTCACCCGGAATTTTTTTTTAAATTTAAATCCTGAAAAGGATTGTTTGTACGGTCTTTAATTATGCAAAAGGAATAGAAGGCACTCCTGTGAAATATTTCCGAAATTGAAAGCTTAAAAATCCATTTCTTTGCTATTTTTAGGGAATGGGATAGGGTTCTAGGAACTTCTCGAAATATTTCCAAAATTAAGTCCTGAAAACGCAATTACATGACATCTTTCAGGATGAGGGTTGGGGTTAAGAGACTGTCTCACAAAAAAATTCGATATTGAAGTTCCAAAAACGAACTTTCAGACAATTTTAGATAATGTTATAGTGAGGTTTTTTTCGACTCTTTCGCGGGCAATTTGTAGGGATGCAAGTCCGTAAACCAAAATGTAATAATGCTGAGGGATCATCAGGCTCTTTAAATTCGCCACTACGCTCAAGTATTGATGCTTCTCTAAAATGATTTTTTTCCTCTACATATTTTAGTTTTTAAACTGTTTAATGATATGTTTTTGAATGTGTTCTCTTATAAGAAATTCTTCGCGACTCCCTTGGAAGTCACAACATGCTGGTTGGGAACCGCTGATCTGGAGCATTAGTAATTAACCAAGCTAGTCAATTAATGGTTAAAATATTTTTTTTCTCAATAAAAGTTGTACTATACACATTCATATCTTTAGCATAAAAATGTTTGTAATTACTTTGTATAAAGAAAAAAGCTTTAAAACTAGCATTTAACTATGTCATTACTACAGGTAGATCGTGTTTGTTAATTACTGGCGTTGAAGGCATTTTAGATCAATGCATGTAATCGACCAACCTTCAATAACAAACAGCATAAATGGATAGTTATTAAATGCATTTTTTTTTCCTTCACTGAGATTAAGCATTGATCAGCATATCTCAGTAAATGAACCTGTAAAATTAAATTTAACCTAGAAAAAGGTGATTCAACATTTTATCTGATAACAATTTGCACCAGTAAGAAAAGTGACTTCCTTGAAAACTTCTAGATGTCTCTGTAAGTATATCGTACGTAACCTTCATAATGGTCAAATCAAAACCTTTGTTACAACTTAGTTCAACTTACTGGCTGATGGTCAGTAACTCGCGGATCACACTATAATACTTCCTGTGCAATTTAAATAAACGCTTATCAATATCATGTTTACTTAATCTGTTACTTTTCCAAGTTTAAAACTTTAAAGTATAAAATTGAGATGAAGATTTACTTAATCCATTTGCACAAATTTGACATTTTTATGCTTGTATTTGCAATTTATTCCCAGAATTTTAAGCTTTGTCTTAAAATTTTGATACATTCAAATATAAAAACCATTAAACGTTACATAATATACGAAGTACCTACTTTCTAAAAAAGTTTCGTGTCTACAAGGTAATGATTTGAGCCTATTACGCGTACGCACACAATATGTAAAAATCTTTACTTTTCAAGTTCTTTTTTTTTTTTTTTTGAAAGTTCATATATTATCATACATAATACTTTGCTCTTTGTTATAAAGGGGCAAATATATGCACAAAGATGTCACACCTGCGCAAATGGATTGAGCAAGGTTTTTTTAATTAAATAAGAACTATTTTCAGATCATCTTTGTCCTTCGTTAACATTAGAAAATATTAATTACTTCTTGAAAAATAGTTAAAATCGTTGTTGAAATAAAATATCACGAAATTTTAATGATCTCTGTTGCGTCAATTTAGAAAGATATTCATTGCGGATTAGGAAAGATTGTGTGGCGAGCACTCGTAGGCCAACCCTCCAATTCTAGTTCACCCACCTGTTTCTAATAACACGGAAAATACACACGGGGACGTCCTCCCTCCCCCCTTTCTCTTTCCTTGACTACAATCACTGCCGCCTCGAGCCCAAGCTACAAGCACTGACATCCGATACCACTGGCCATCACTTCGGGCACACGCATGGAAAGCCTCACTTTTTCGCAAAAATCTAGTTCATCTGCAAAACTGACTGATGGCGATATTTGTCCGGCGGGATCTCCACGCGATCACGAACAATTGGTTTTAGAGAAAAAAAAATCTAGACTGATTTATGAAGAATATGAAGGAATGAAACTTGTTACAGAAAGTTTATGGTCCATATGGAATCATTTATTAGCATAAAAATGAGAAAAAAGCCGAGCTATTAATAAAATAGACCTTAATTTCACGTATCCTTACTTATTCGAGTTTTTGACGCCATCTATTGGCACTTTAGGCAACTATAAGATTAGTGGACAGAATCGAGTAAGTTTCAGAACACGTGAGCATTGAAAATTTTTTTAATGATATTTACAAAATATTTCAATTGCAATGCGTCTACATTGTTTCTATGGTTCAGAGAAAAAAATCTCGAATCTCTGTGTTTAGATGATTTTTCATGAATGTGTTTAAGAGAAATATTTCATATTTGACAAAAAGTACTTTTTAATATCATTTTGTGATAAATGTAGGTAACTCAGCAGCAATTTACTTCATGCACGTTGTTTTTTTACACATTCATCTGATATAGTAAAAAGTTTCATTGCAATCCGGCGATTAGATTTTTTTTGTCGCTGTTCCCAAAGAGTCAAGTTTAGCATGTTTTTCTACCGGAACAGCCTTAAGCTGAATCTACATCATATCCAGGAAATTAGTTATCTGTTCAAAAGGTCTCTCTATGCAGCAATAAAGTTGGAAAGGTCTAAGAAAACCCAACATTTTTGTCAAATTTGTACAACTCACGGTGAGTTTACATTCAAGCCCATGTTGTTTAGCATTTATTGAGAGAATCATCTCTTGTTTTGGATTGATCCAGTCTAAACTTAGAAATAAACTTGGTATACAAAAGGCTAAAAAACTGGTATTTTTCTACCGCATGCTCCAAGAGAAAAAATATTTAGAATGAGACTATATAAAATAAGTGACTGTTAAACAAAGATATCTATTTTTTTAAGTCAGATGTTAGTTTGAAAGTATACTAGATAAATGAGCAATCTTCTTACAGCTTTGGAAAATTAAAGGAATTAATAGTCATTAAGTTTAATTTTAGCTATTTATAATTACTTTCTATTCCATAATTATAATAGCTCTTTCATTTATTTCTCTTTTTTTCTACAGACGAGCAGCCTTTTGAATAAAAATTATGATTGGGATTGTTTACTGCACATCATTTTGGAATTTTAAAACTCTAAAAATTTATTATAGTGTCTAAATCAAAAACTATAAAACTATGATGAATTTTTTAATGTATTTTGTAATCAATATCAAACTTTAGCAGGTTTTGGACAATTTTGTCAAAAACCATGTCAAAAAGAGATTTTTGACGTGACGGTAAAAAACTGTGGTTAAAACTTCCAACTGTCAAAAACTTGCCAACCCTGGTTGAGAGATTGTGGGCACTTAGAACAGGGTAACAGAAGAGGATGTAATGATCAAGGAGGTAAATAGCTTTAAAAGCTCTTCTTCTGCACTTATATAGAAGTTTGGTAAGACCCCATTTGGAGTATGCTGTTCAGTTTTGGTCTCCTTATCTTAAGAAAGACATTAATGTATTGGAAAGGGTTCAAAGGCGGGCTACAAGGCTAATAACAGGACTTTCCCACTTAGGTTATGATTCCAGGCTTAGAAGGCTTAAAATGTACAGTCTTGAGCAAAGAAGAGACCGAGGGGACATGATTCAGCTGTTTAAATTTATTAAAACGAAAGATGTTACGGGGTTAAAGTTTAGCACTGAAAACAGGTCAATGTTTAAAGCTATTTAAACCTCAGGCTAACATGGATATTAGGAAAAATTATTTTAGCAGGGTAGTGGAACCTTGGAACAGCTTACCGGAAGAGGTGGTAATGAGCAAGGGAGTAGACAGTTTTAAGAGGGCCATTGATCTCCACTGGGGATTGTAAATTGACTAGGACCAGTCTAGCTGGGCCCAGAGCCTGTTGCTGGTCGTCACATTTGTATTTGTATAAGAGGGTCAAGGTCTTCACTGGGGACTAATAAACTGACTAGGTTTTGCCCAGAACCTGTCGCTGATCGTCATTTTTTTTTTTTTTGTATTACTCATATTCAAATTGCTCAATAAAAGAAACTGAAATAAATAGGTAACATTAATTCAACTAACAGATTTTGTATTTATCATTAAAAGTAAACACTGCATCAAAATGTTATGCAAAAACTAAAAAGCAAAGTTTTCAATTTAAATTCTCTCAATATTTTTATCAATATATTCAACAGACAAATTAAGTTTTAAAATGATTAAAGAGAAAAAATGAAGAATACTCACGATTTAGTACTTCAAAATCCACATAGTTCTCAATTTTACGACAGGCTCTATACTTCGGGCCTTGTCTGATTGTACTGCAATTTTTTAAATATTTGGCGTCAGGTGTGCCTGATCCACAATCTGGGTCTGTTTCAGATCGGCAGGTATAGCATTCTATGCAGTGGCCTTTAAAGATCCAAATAATTAATTTAATTGAATAACACTTAGACATATAAGAGAAAGTATAATGGTTAGTTAATTTATATTTCTGTTTATAGGTTTTTTTTCCTTTTCAAATATAATTTCAATATATGCAATAAAAAGGTTTATGGAATGTTCTTATGTTAATTTACATTTTATTGCTTTTGATTGTGAGGAATGGGAACAGAAAATTAACATTTTTTTCAAAACTTGTCCCAGTATCTCCAATGAGCGAAAAAACTATTTCTCCAAAACTTAATTATTAGGATGTCATGTAAGCAGTAACAAAAATTTTCAAAAAGGAAACTTCACCCTTATATATCATGAAACTTTATTTTCCATACATAAAACCTTTACTTTTACCTATTTATGTAACCTAAAATCAGAGATATAAGTGAATGCAGCAATTTTGAACATTTTGGAAAAAGGGGAATTCTTTTGAAGAAAGGAAGATCCTGGCCACTAAATGTACTTCTCTAGAAATGAGAACTTGTAAGCCCGTGGCCTTCTTGAGTTTTAATGGGAGTCATTTATAATTTGGATAAATACCTTTATTTGCATAAATATCCTTATATATTATTTCTGTAGCTTGCTTTTGGTTTTTACGCCAGATTTTCCTCAATTCTTGATCGATTTCTTTGATTTACACCTTATTTTAAAGCTTATCGTGCTGGCTACTGACGAAAAATAGACCCACGGTCTAAAAATTGTTTTTTTCTGCCGAAAAACCTGTTTTAAAGAACCAGAATGAGGTTTTCGGTTAAACTTATAACTTTAACTTGCACTATAACCGACAGAGCTGAATAGCTTGATCGGCAGAGCGTTCTCCTCGCAACCAGGAGAATGAGTGTTCGGGCCCACGTCTGGACAATCTGCATCAAAAAATTTGAGAAATATCGCGCTTTGCATGAACACTTAATTAAGTGAATAACAGATGTGAGCGAACAGAATAAATGAGAAGGAAACGCTCCTTGCTGTTATGAAAACTTGATGTGACTTTGTGCTAAATTACTTCTGAATTGTACGTTTTATTTTTATTTTTTAAAGCTTTGGCTCTGGTAAGAAAATTAAAGCATAATGTAAGCGAAAATATAAGTTACAGGTTTAAGATTTCAGACTACAATAGAATTGTTTTTTGTTCAGAAAAAAAAATAATAAATCGTATATTGAAATCTATATTCTTCTAATGAGTTTTTGACTCTTTGTACAAATAAAAAATTTTCTACCTCAATTTGAAGGGTAAAATATATATTTTTTCTTCTTTTTGCAAAAAAAAGAAAAAAAGAAAAGAAAAAGCTTATCACATGTTTACTACATTCGAAAAGCTACACTTAAAATAGAGCATAGTTCAATTTATTTTGTATTTTAACCGTGCTGTTAAATGATGAACACGTGCTGCCATCTAAGTCATAACGGTTCAAACAGCCTGCGGTAACAACGAATTGTAAAAATTTTCAAAAAAATAAAAACATTTCTCTTCAATATCTTATTTTATATATTATTCCCTTCTTATTTTAAAACTTATCAGGGTGGCTAATGAAGAAAAATAGACTTACGGTCGAAAAATCAAGTTTTCAAAAACGCCCCTTGCTGTTTGAAAACCTTGATGCAGCCTGTAGTTCTTATGCATTTTTTTTTGCAAAGTTCTAATGCAGTTTTCCAATCTTTTACGTCGCTTTCGGCAAAAAAAGAAGCCTGTGCGTGTGTGTTCATATTTTAATAAAGCTTAAAAGCACTGGAATTAGTTGTTTGGTTAAAATGATAAGTTTTTTCGGTAGAGCGTTCGGCTATAAACTATCTGAACTTCGGGCAAGCTTGGGCTCTCCGACATAATATCAAATTTATATTAGTATTACGCATTGCATGTACTCATAACATACACACGTAATAAAATAAATGCATTGGGAATGCTACTTGGTTTTTCGACTCATTTATGCAGGCTACAGTTATCATTCAGATAAGTTGACTGTTAATCGAAGGGTGTTCTTCCTTTTTTTTAAGCTCTGACTACATCCAGATCACTCAGCATAATATAAGCATAAAAAAGTATTAGATTTACCTAAAGGAAATCCTTTTTGTGCAGAAAAACATTTTCATTGTATGCTGAAATGTAGATGTTTCTAATAGCAGTGTTCAACCTTTTGTACAAATGAAAAAATACTACGCCAAATTAAAACTACGAGTTTCATCCAGTAAACCTTTAATTTTTTATTCGCACAAATACGATATAAAGCATTAAAATTATAATCAACTTCATTAGCAAGAAATCATCTTCTACTCCTCTGCTTTCTGCTGAAAAAAAAAAACCATTTTGTCTACGTTCGAAAAATTACACTTAAAAAAACGATCTCAGTTCAACTGGTTTTGGTTTTGAATTTTAAGCGTTCGATTAAAAGAGAAACGTGTGTGGGCATTTAAGCCGTAACGGTTAAAGCAATCTTCTATGTCAAATAGTTTAATATTCAAAGATAAAAACACTTATTTTCAATCTAAATTATTACTTCTCTAGAATGCTTTTTTCAATCGCTACATGAGATCTTCATTATTCTTTAATCAAATTCCATACTTTACGAATAATTTTAAATCGTATCATGCTGGTTAATGACAAAATATAGAAGCATGATCTTATTATTATTATTTTTTTTTTTTTGGCAAAAAGCATTTTTGCCTTTTTTTACTATGCATTCCTTCAATAAATAGCTTTCGAAAAGGAAGGCACATTTGCTAGGTTTGTTGGGGTGTCAGGCTGTTAATCAGAATGGCACCAATTCGAATCTGTGCCAATAAATATCTCTTTAATGTTTCTTTTTTTTCCCTGTCAGATGCTCACATGGGCAGGACTGTATTTGCCACAACCTGTTTTTTCACATGCACAATTATTGCTTTTTCACGAGTCACTACTCCGCCACTTGTAATGATATTTATGTTTGCATTGAAAATATGTACAACCAAAAGGTGAGGGATGATCAAATTATCACAATGTTGTATTTAACGAGGTTTTGTTACTGATGTCTTTAAATTACATGCCTTCTCTTCTGCGCTTACTTTTTTTCGGTTCTTCTTCATAATGTTCTTCTTTTGAAATTTTTAAAGAGCGAAATGCCTTATGAAACGATTCGAAGTACAGAAGCACAGTGCGGAGTTCTGCACGGGTCGACTAGTTCACTTGAATTACCAAACCATGGAAGAAAGTGGTGATTGGTGAAAAACCACTTTCTGATGATATTCAGTCGTAAAGCACTTTTATTTTTTTCCTTAGTTTATTAATTTTCTTACTTAGAAGAATTGAAAAATAAATTATTTCTATTTATTTTTTATTTAATCTACTTTTGATGAATAACTTTATATTCTTCAAATCTTTACATTCCTCAAGATTGTATCATTTTGCAATGAAGAAGGGGTAAGATGTAACTTCACAACCATTTCTATGCAATTTTACTGCATAATTTGTACATTTTAAATATTGTTGATTACTCTGCAACAAAGGATTTTATTGAATTTTTACCTATTTTCTTAGTTTTCACTTTAACATCTTTTTTATTTTTAGGTTCAGTTTTTTTGCCACTTTTGTTAATTATGATTAATATTGATATTAATGAGAGTATTTCTGGTAACATCAATAGTTTTCTGATGATGTCAAAATCATGAAGATTGTAAAAAATAAGTAAAACAGCACAATGAAGACTTGAGGTGTGG